>NC_057804.1:271425263-271434680 GCF_018294505.1 Triticum aestivum | reverse complement strand
CCCGCCGCCCCAAGCCCTCGCCGGCGCCCGCGACAGGGAGAGGAGCTCCCGGCTCCGGCGACCGCCCGCCGCGCCGCTTCCTCCTCGCCGCGCCGACCTCCTCCCCGCTCCGGCCGCCTCCTCCCTCGTCGCCGGCGAGCTCCCAACTCCGGCGCCGAGCTGCTACAGTGCCGCCGTGAACAGTGCCCCGATCTGGATCTCAGATCCGAAATTCTAGGGTTGACTTCTTCCCTCTCCCTCTAGATTTTTATGCTATCTTTGACTGCTTGTATCTCCGCAACCGTTGCTCCGCTTTGGGCATATGATATATCAAAATCTTCGTCTCGACATGTACATAATTTCAATCCATTGCATCATTTGCATTTGAGGTCATCTTGACGCCCAAAATGCTGTTAGAAGGAGGCTTCGTGAGTTAAATTGCAGATCCGTTAGTTCATCATGCACTTTTGTCATTTTTGCCATGTTTAATTCGTGCATGATATGCCTGTGCCCCTTTGGGATGAATTGTTAAGCATTTTGTCTTCTTTCCAGAGGTGCCACCCATGTATTTTTAGGATGTGTGTGTTGTCTTGTGCAAGCTTGCGAAGAAGGGTACCTGAGAATGCAGATTTCAGGGACTTAGTGATTTTCACTAAGTCTGAGATATTTTAGTTCATGATGCTATATGTCCAGCTTGTTTCCTAGTGATCCGTGCCTCTTTTGAGGATGATCAGTAAGGGAGTTTTGATATTTATGTCATGCTCTATCCATCCATGTCTTTGTTGGCATATGTGGAGTGCTCTAGGTTGACTCAATCGAGCTGAACTTTTGCTTCGTTGTTATTCTGGGCAGATCGTCAACTTATTTGCGATTTTGCCGATGCTACCGTTAGTGTTCCATGCATGCTATGCCTTCGTTCTTGCCATGTGTAGCTAGCACTTTGTGCCTTATTGCTGGTTATATGCTTTCCTTGCCATGACTTGCATCGTAGTGAGTGCATCGAGCTCGTTTACATGCCTTCGTGGGTTAAATTTCAGCATATCTCAGTTTTCACTAAGTCTGAAAACTGATCGTGTTCGAGCTATGTTCGTGAGCTCGGTAGAGTATTTTGTGAACCCTTTTGGCCCCAGGTCACTTTGGGTGTTTTGTTAAGCTTGTTGAGTAGCTCCATGCCATGTTCTTACTTGTCATGTTCAGGTTTGCTATCATGTTGTTTTGCTGCTCCGAAGAGAGCATCGTGATCTGAAATTTCAGAGTAGTGTTAATTTCACTAAGTCTGAAATCTGTTTTGCTTTTGCGTTTTAGCCATGCTTGTTTGAACCTCTTAATGGATGAATTTGCCTATGGCTCAGTGCTAGTGTTTTGTCAACCATCTTGTGTACATCACTGCCATGTATTTTGTTTTCATGTTTGGTGGCTGTAGCATGTTCATTTCGTTGCATTTAGATGCCTACTTGCTGTTAAATCGCAGACCGGTGTCGTATCTTAAAACGCTTGCCATTTCCAAACCGTAGCTCCGATTCCAATGATCTTTATATCGTTTTCAAGCGATTTCATCCCCTCTATCCAGTGGCACTTGGTTTTCCAAGTTGATGCCAGGTTCATGCATTTCCTATCATATCTTGCATTTTGCATCCCGCATCGCATCCCGCATAGCATATCGTCATTTCATCATATTGCTTGGTCTTGCCCGTGGTTGATTGTATCCTTGTTGCTTGTTTGTCTTGTTGGGTAGAGTCGGGAGACGAGTTCGCTACCGAGGAGCCCGTTGAGTTCGCTTGTGAGGATCCAGTCAACTCTGACAACTGTGCAGGCAAGATGATCATACCCTCGAAATCACTACTATCTTTGCTATGCTAGTTTGCTCGCTCTTTTGCTTTGCCAATGCTACGATGCCTACCTTTTGCTTGTCAGCCTCCCAATTGCCATGTTGAACCTCTAACCCACCATTGTCCTAGCAAACCATTGATTGGCTATGTTACCGCCTTGCTCAGCCCTTCTTATAGCGTTGCTAGTTGCAGGTGAAGATTGGAGCCGTTCCTTGTTGGAACATTTATTTACTTGTTGGGATATCATTATATTGCTATGTTATCTTAATGCATCTATATACTTGGTAAAGGGTGGAAGGCTCGGCCTCTCGCCTAGTGTTTTGTTCCACTCTTGCCGCCCTAGTTTCCGTCATATCGGTGTTATGTTCCCGGATTGTTGCGTCCCTTACACGGTTGGGCTATAATGGGAACCCCTTGATAGTTCGCCTTGATTAAAGCTTTTCCAGCAATGCCCAACATTGGTTTTACCATTTGCCACCTAGCCTCTTTTTCCCTTGGGTTTCCGGAGCCCGAGGGTCATCGTATTTTAGCCCCCTTGGGCCAGTGCTCCCTCTGAGTGTTGGTCCAAACTGAGCTGCCTGCGGGGCCACCTCGGGGAAACTTGAGGGTTGGTTTTACTCGTAGCTAGTCTCATCTGAGTGTGCCCTGAGAAAGAGATATGTGCAGCTCCTATCGGGATTTGTCGGCACATTCGGGCGGTGTTGCTGGACTTGTTTTAACCTGTCGAAATGTCTTGTTGTACCGGGTTACCGAGTCTGATCGGTGTGTCCCGGGTGGAGGTCTATTCCTTCGTTCACCGTGAGAGCTTGTCATGGGCTAAGTTGGGACTCCCCTGCAGGGATTGAACTTTCGAAAGCCGTGCCCGCGGTTATGGGCAGATGGGAATTTGTTAATGTCCGGTTGTAGATTACTTGAACTAAACTTAATTAAAATGAATCAACCGTGTGTGTTACCGTGATAGCCCCTTCTCGGCGGAGTCTGAGAAGTGGACACGGTGTTGGAGTTATGCTTGTGCAGGGTGTTCCTTTAGCTTCTCGCTCGTGCTTCTCCTTCTCTTCTCGCTCTCTTTTGCGTATAACTTAGCCACCACATATGCTAGTCGCTTGCTGCAGCTCCACATATATTTGCCTTATCCATTCCTATGAGCTTAAATAGTTTTGATCGCGTGGGTGTGAGATTGCTGAGTCCCTGTGGCTCACAGATACTACAACTCTAGATGCAGGTCCAGGTGTTTCTGCTCCAGTTGACGATTACGAGCTCCAGTGGGAGTTCGACGAGGACTCTCAGCGATACTACGTGTCTTTTCCGGATGATCAATAGTGGTGCCTAGTTGGGGTTATCGATTCAGGACCTTGTCGCATGTTGGGTTCTTTTCTATTTTGGCGCCGTAGTCAGGCCATGAGTGCTTGTTTGATGGATGTTATTTATGTACTCTGATGTGACGTGGCGAGTGTAAGCCAACTATGTTATCTCCCCCTTTTATTATGTATTACATGGGATGTTGTAATGATTGCCTGACTTGCGACATTGCTTTCAATGCGGTTATGCCTCTAAGTCGTGCCTCGACACGTGGGAGCTATAGCCGCATCGAGGGCGTTACAAGTTGGTAATCAGAGCCTTCCCCGACCTTAGGAGCCCCATTGCTTGATCGTTTTTAGTAGCCGAGTTGTGTGTAGAAAAATGTTTTGAGTCCTTAGGAATTATATATCGGAGAGCTTAGGAATTCTTTTACTTCCCAGTCTCCTCATCGCTCTGGTAAGGCATCCTGGCGTAGAGTTTTGACTCTTCTCTTCTCAAATTTCACAAAAAAAAAATTTAGGATCACGCGAGTATCTTGGTTTTGTTCCGATGGTTTTGTGACGAGAACATTGTTCTTGGTGCCTCCTGTCTTTAGGGGTTGTGGCAGTGTCCCGGGGAGTTGAGCTCCGAGGTGTTGTCGTCACAATTTTATCGTTGCAATTCTGGTATACTTGAGATATGTTCGCCGACATAGAAAATCTCTTTTATGCAGTTCGTTGGTGAGATAACCTCGACGCCACCCAGTACTGGGGCGGGAGTTCGGGAGTATCGCCATAACTTGTATAACGGATGCTTTTCGAAGGTTGAGGTAGATGGTTTCCGAAGTTTTCCTGGTTATGTGTTGAAGGATGGATACAGCTGGATGTAGGATTTGCTAGTTTGGGTGAGATATTGTGCTTCCCCTATATCCCCAACACCTGATTGCATAACCGGAAAGGTTCGGGAGTTTCATGGGTGGGAATTCTAGTAGCTCTAGTTCTTCTTCCACGGATATTGGTTTGAGATTGGGATTTCTTACCGATTATTCGTTCTTGATCCTTACCTTGTTGATTTATTTCTCTACCTTAATTATTCGTGGCTTCTCAATTTATGGATATGTGATCATTTGAAGAGGAATACATTCGTTCATTTTGTTCGGATGTGAAGACTATATGTTGCAATTTTCATTCCGTTGGATTCAGCTTCTATATTGTTGGCTATCAATGTGCTAATGGTGGTCAACCTGTTCAGGATGGCTCCTCCAACACGCACGACTCCGAATCCTGATCCGCCTCCACCTCCGCATCCTCCGGAAGCATGGCAAGCTGTGATGGCCGCTACTAATGCAAACACACAGTTGATCATGCAAATCCTCCAAGAGCGCAATCAAGGCAGTCAAGGGAATCAAGGCCACAATCAGCACCACTTTGCTACTCTGAACCAGTTCCTCGCAAATGGCCCAAAGATGTTCAGCGGTTGTGTTGAGGCTACCGATGCTGACGATTGGCTAGTGGATCTGGGCAAGCATTTCGAATGCAGCAACGTCAGGCCTGAAGATTTCGTCAAGTTCGCTTCTTTCCAGCTCAAAGATCAGGCTGCAGAGTGGTTCCAGCAGTACAAGGATTCCAGAGGTGGACGTGTTATCACTTGGGATGATTTCCGTCAAGATTTCCGCGCTCATCACATCCCTCAAAGTGTGGTTGAGAGTAAGCGTCAGGAATTCCGCAATCTGAAGCAAGGCTCTTAGTCTGTCTATGACTACAACAAGTTGTTCCAGAAGCTCGCCCGTTTTGCCAAGCAGGATGTTCCTGACGAGAAGAGCATGATCTATCAGTTCAGGGGTGGTCTTCGTGAGGAAATTCAGCTCGCTCTTGTCCTCTTTGAGCCGTTGAGATACGATGAGTTCTACAACATGGCACTGAAGCAAGAGGCTGCTCAGATGAGGTGTGATGCTTCCAGGAAGCGTGCCAGAGATGTTACTCCGTCTTCCTCTACTCAAGTGGTCAAGCAGCAGAAGTATTGGCTTCCTCCTCCTCCGTTCCGTCAGCCGTATCAGCAGAAGAGTAAAGGTGGAAGTGGTTTCTCCCACCCACCCAACCCAGGCTTTCAGAACAAGTCTTCGTCTCAAGCGCCAAGATCGAGTGCTCCGTATCACCGTCCGCTTTCAAAGGTCACGTGCAACAAGTGTCAACAGAAGGGTCACTATGCCAACAAGTGTACCAACCAGAGGCGTCTTCCTCCTCCTCCTCCTGTCAGATCGACAAGTATAGCTGTGGTCAAGCACAATCCCAAGCACGCCAAGGTCAATATGCTGAATGCAGCTCAGGCTGAGGATTCTTCAGATGTCATTATGGGTAACCTTCCTGTTAATGATATTCCTGCAAAAGTTCTTTTTGACTCTGGTGCATCGCATTCCTTCATGTCATTTCCATTTGCATCGGAGAACAATTTTAGCACTAAGGCATTACCTAGAGCTATGCAAGTCGTCTCTCCAGCTAAGCGACTGAGTTCCAGTATGGAGGTGCCGGATATTTCAATCTTGATGGGTGATTTCAAGTTTCTTGCTTCTCCAATGGTTCTTGGCAACTCGGATATCGATCTTATTCTCGGGATGGACTGGCTCTCTAAGCATAAAGCTCAGCTTGATTGTGCAGCCAGGAAGATTCAACTGACTCATCCGTCTGAGGAGGTCATTGTCTTTGCCGCTCGGGATAATACCATCCGGTTGTTTTCTCTCAATGAGAAGGGTGAATTGGATGCTATTTCGCAGATTCCGGTTGTTTGTGAGTATCAAGACGTCTTTCCAGAAGAACTTCCAGGGATGCCTCCAAACCGGCCGGTTGAGTTTGTTATTGAACTTGAGCCTGGCACGGAACCTGTGTGCAAACGTCCTTACAAGCTCGGCCCCGAAGAGTTGAAGGAGTTGAAGAAACAACTCGATGAGCAAGAAAGATTGGGTCTCATTCGGCCTAGTACTTCTCCGTGGGGTTGTGGTGTTCTTTTTGTGAAGAAGAAGGATGGATCGAGTCGACTTTGTGTTGATTACCGTCCAGTAAACAAGAAGACCATCAAGAACAAATACCCACTTCCCAACATCAATGAGTTGTTCGAACAACTCAAGGGTGCTCAAGTATTCTCCAAGCTCGATCTCCATATGGGTTATCATCAGATTCGTATTCGTGAGCAAGATATTCCCAGGACGGCATTCAGAACAAGCTTTGGTTCATATGAATACACCGTCATGTCTTTTGGCCTCGCCAACGCTCCTCCGACGTTCTCTCGCATGATGAACTTCATCTTCAACCCCTACACCAATGAATTCGTTTTGGTCTATCTCGACGACATTCTGGTTTTCTCGAAGAACAAGGAAGATCATGCCAAGCACTTGCGTTTGGTTCTTGACAAGCTTAGAGAACATAAGTTCTACGCCAAGTTCTCCAAGTGTGAATTTTGGCTCGATGAGGTTCTTTATCTTGGTCATATCATCTCTGCCAAAGGCATTTCCGTGAACCCTGAGAAGGTGTCTGCAATTGTGAATTGGGAACCTCCTCAGAACGTAAAGCAACTCCGCAGTTTCCTCGGTCTCGCAAGCTATTGCAGAAGATTCGTTGAAAACTTTTCCAAGATCGCCAAGCCTCTCTCAAATCTTCTTCAGAAGCACGTCAAGTACGTTTGGTCTCCAGAGTGTGATATTGCTTTCAACACTTTGAAAGAGAAATTGATCACTGCTCCAGTTCTGACTCCGCCTGATGAAACCAAGCCGTACGAGGTCTTTTGTGATGCCTCTCTCCAAGGTCTCGGTGCTGTACTGATGCAAGAGAAGAAAGTTGTTGCTTATACCTCTCGCCAGTTGAAACCTAATGAGAAGAACTACCCCACTCATGATCTCGAGTTGGCGGCAGTTGTGCACGCTTTGTTGACTTGGAGACATCTTCTATTGGGAAGAAAAGTGGACATTTTCACTGATCACAAGAGTCTCAAGTACATCTTCACTCAGCCTAATCTCAACCTCAGGCAGACTCGATGGGTCGAAATGATTCAAGAGTACAATCCGAGTATCGAGTATACTCCAGGCAAGGCTAATGTGATTGCTGACGCTTTGAGCAGAAAAGCATATTGCAACAGTCTGATTCTCAAGCCTTATCAACCCGAGCTTTGTGAAGCTTTCCGCAAACTTAATCTGCAAGTTGTTCCTCAAGGTTTCCTCGCCAACCTTCAAGTCTCTCCTACCATAGAAGACCAGATTCGCCAAGCCCAACTTCTTGATGCTATGGTGAAGAAGGTGAAGATTGGTATTGCAAAGAGTCAGTCCAAGTACAAGTGCTACCGACTTGATGACAAGGACACTCTCTTCTTCGAGGATCGAATTGTTGTGCCCAAAGGTGAACTTCGTAAGGTGATCATGAACGAGGCTCACAACTCTCTCCTCTCCATCCACCCTGGTAGTACGAAGATGTATCAGGACCTCAAGCAAGCTTATTGGTGGACTCGAATGAAGCGCGAGATCGCTCAATTCGTGAATGAATGTGATGTCTGCAGAAGAGTGAAGGCAGAACACCAAAGGCCAGCTGGTCTCCTCCAACCTCTTGCCATTCCAGAATGGAAGTTTGACCACATTGAAATGGACTTCGTGACTGGGTTTCCAAAGTCCAAGCGTGGCAATGATGCTATATTTGTTGTCATCAACAAGCTCACCAAAGTGGCTCATTTTCTGCCTATCAAAGAGTCGATCTCTGCAGCTCAATTGGCGGAACTCTATACCTCTCGCATTGTCTCTCTGCACGGTATTCCTCAAGTGATATCTTCAGACCGTGGCAGTATCTTTACCTCCAAGTTTTGGGATTCTTTTCAGAAGGCCATGGGCACCAACATCCGCTTCAGCACAGCTTTCCATCCTCAAACGAGTGGTCAAGTCGAGCGTGTCAACCAGATTCTTGAAGATATGCTCAGGGCTTGTGTGATCTCCTTCGGCATGAAGTGGGAGGATTGTCTTCCTTATGCTGAATTCTCATACAACAACAGCTTTCAAGCAAGTTCGGGCAAGGCCCCCTTTGAAATTCTGTATGGCAGGAAGTGCCGTACCCCTCTCAACTGGTCTGAAACCGGTGAACGTCAGCTGCTGGGTAATGACTTAATCACAGAGGCAGAAGAAATGTGCAAAGTCATTCGTGATAACCTCAAAGCAGCCCAGTCCCGCCAGAAGTGCTACTATGATAGTAAGCACAGTGAATTGGCTTTCGAGATCGGAGATCATGTTTACCTCCGCGTCTCTCCCATGAAAGGTACTCGTCGCTTCGGTATCAAAGGGAAGCTTGCCCCTAGATACGTGGGACCTTTCAAGATTGTCAGCAAGAGAGGCGACCTCGCCTATCAACTCGAGCTTCCTTCAAACTTTGCAAATGTTCATGATGTGTTCCATGTCTCTCAGCTTCGAAAGTGCTTCAAGACACCTGACCGCACAGTCAACTTCGAGGACATTGAGCTCCAAGAAGATCTCTCCTATCGTGAGCACCCAGTTGCTATTCTTGAAGAGACTGAACGCAAGACTCGCAACAAGTCAATCAAATTTCTCAAAGTCTAGTGGTCACACCATTCCGACCGTGAAGCTACCTGGGAACACGAGGATCACCTCCGTTCTGAGTACCCGGAGTTCTTTCAGTACTAGATCTCGGGACGAGATCTTTTCGTAGTGGTGGAGTGTTGTAACGCCCCAGAGATACTTTCCATATTTGTATCCAACTCTTGCCGTCTCCGGCGCTAAGTTATATTTATTTCTCGGGTTTGGGTCTTTGTCTCCGTGTGTTGTTTTTCTTTTTCGTGCATCTCTTATCATGTCATCACATGCATTGCATTTGCATACATGTTCATCTCATGCATTCGAGCATTTTCCCCGTTGTCCGTTTTGCATTCCGGCGCTTCGTTCTCCTCCGGTGGTCATTTCTAGTTTTCTTTCGTGTTTGGGAATTAAACATTTCCGGATTGGTCCGAGACTTGCCAAGCGGCCTTGGTTTACTACCGGTAGACCGCCTGTCAAGTTTCGTATCATTTGGACTTCGTTTGATACTCCAACGGTTAACCGAGGGACCGAAAAGGCCTCGTGTGTGTTGCAGCCCAACACCCCCCAAATTTGGCCCAAAACCCACCAAACTCTGCTCCTTGTCCTAGAGCGTTCGATCACGATCGTGTGGGCGAAAACCGCACCTCGTTTGGACTCTCCTAGCTCCCTCTATGCCTATTTATACCCCCTCCATTCGGATCTCTTCTTCCCCCGTCCGAAACCCTAGTTCTAAAAAAAAAACCTCCTCCACCGCCGACGGACACGTCCGCCCCA
>NC_057804.1:271414808-271424287 GCF_018294505.1 Triticum aestivum | reverse complement strand
CCCGCCGCCCCAAGCCCTCGCCGGCGCCCGCGACAGGGAGAGGAGCTCCCGGCTCCGGCGACCGCCCGCCGCGCCGCTTCCTCCTCGCCGCGCCGACCTCCTCCCCGCTCCGGCCGCCTCCTCCCTCGTCGCCGGCGAGCTCCCAACTCCGGCGCCGAGCTGCTACAGTGCCGCCGTGAACAGTGCCCCGATCTGGATCTCAGATCCGAAATTCTAGGGTTGACTTCTTCCCTCTCCCTCTAGATTTTTATGCTATATTTGACTACTTGTATCTCCGCAACCGTAGCTCCGTTTTGGGCATATGATATATCAAAATCTTCGCCTCGACATGTACATAATTTCAATCCATTGCATCATTTGCATTTGAGGTCATCTTGACGCCCAAAATGCTGTTAGAAGGAGGCTTCGTGAGTTAAATTGCAGATCCGTTAGTTCATCATGCACTTTTGTCATTTTTGCCATGTTTAATTCGTGCATGATATGCCTGTGCCCCTTTGGGATGAATTGTTAAGCATTTTGTCTTCTTTCCAGAGGTGCCACCCATGTATTTTTAGGATGTGTGTGTTGTCTTGTGCAAGCTTGCGAAGAAGGGTACCTGAGAATGCAGATTTCAGGGACTTAGTGATTTTCACAAAGTCTGGGATATTTTAGTTCATGATGCTATATGTCCAGCTTGTTTCCTAGTGATCCGTGCCTCTTTTGAGGATATCAGTAAGGGAGTTTTGATATTTATGTCATGCTCTATCCACCCGTGTCTTTGTTGGCATATGTGGAGTGCTCTAGGTTGACTCAATCGAGCTCAACTTTTGCTTCGTTGTTATTCTGGGCAGATCGTCAACTTATTTGCAATTTTGCCGATGCTACCGTTAGTGTTCCATGCATGCTATGCCTTCGTTCTTGCCATGTGTAGCTAGAACTTTGTGCCTTCTTGCTGGTTATATGCTTTCCTTGCCATGACTTGCACCGTAGTGAGTGCATCGAGCTCGTTTACATGCCTTCGTGGGTTAAATTTCAGCATATCTCAGTTTTCACTAAGTCTGAAAACTGATCGTGTTCGAGCTATGTTCGTGAGCTCGGTAGAGTATTTTGTGAACCATTTTGGCCCCAGGTCACTTTGGGTGTTTTGTTAAGCTTGTTGAGTAGCTCCATGCCATGTTCTTACTTGTCATGTTCAGGTTTGCTATCATGTTGTTTTGCTGCTCCGAAGAGAGCATCGTGATCTGAAATTTCAGAGTAGTGTTAATTTCACTAAGTCTGAAATCTGTTTTGCTTTTGCGTTTTAGCCATGCTTGTTTGAACCTCTTAATGGATGAATTTGCCTATGGCTCAGTGCTAGTGTTTTGTCAACCATCTTGTGTACATCACTGCCATGTATTTTGTTTTCATGTTTGGTGGCTGTAGCATGTTCATTTCGTTGCATTTAGATGCCTACTTGCTGTTAAATCGCAGACCGGTGTCGTATCTTAAAACGCTTGCCATTTCCAAACCGTAGCTCCGATTCCAATGATCTTTATATCGTTTTCAAGCGATTTCATCCCCTCTATCCAGTGGCACACTTGGTTTTCCAAGTTGATTCCAGGTTCATGCATTTCCTGTCATATCTTGCATTTTGCATCCCGCATAGCATATCGTCATTTCATCATATTGCTTGGTCTTGCCCGTGGTTGATTGTATCCTTGTTGCTTGTTTGTCTTGTTGGGTAGAGTCGGGAGACGAGTTCGCTACCGAGGAGCCCGTTGAGTTCGCTTGTGAGGATCCAGTCAACTCTGACAACTGTGCAGGCAAGATGATCATACCCTCGAAATCACTACTATCTTTGCTATGCTAGTTTGCTCGCTCTTTTGCTTTGCCAATGCTATGATGCCTACCTTTTGCTTGTCAGCCTCCCAATTGCCATGTTGAACCTCTAATCCACCATTGTCCTAGCAAACCATTGATTGGCTATGTTACCGCCTTGCTCAGCCCTTCTTATAGCGTTGTTAGTTGCAGGTGAAGATTGGAGCCGTTCCTTGTTGGAACATTTATTTACTTGTTGGGATATCATTATATTGCTATGTTATCTTAATGCATCTATATACTTGGTAAAGGGTGGAAGGCTCGGCCTCTCGCCTAGTGTTTTGTTCCACTCTTGCCGCCCTAGTTTCCGTCATATCGGTGTTATGTTCCCGGATTGTTGCGTCCCTTACACGGTTGGGCTATAATGGGAACCCCTTGATAGTTCGCCTTGATTAAAGCTTTTCCAGCAATGCCCAACATTGGTTTTACCATTTGCCACCTAGCCTCTTTTTCCCTTGGGTTTCCAGAGCCCGAGGGTCATCGTATTTTAGCCCCCTTGGGCCAGTGCTCCCTCTGAGTGTTGGTCTGAACTGAGCTGCCTGCGGGGCCACCTCGGGGAAACTTGAGGGTTGGTTTTACTCGTAGCTAGTCTCATCTGAGTGTGCCCTGAGAAAGAGATATGTGCAGCTCCTATCGGGATTTGTCGGCACATTCGGGCGGTGTTGCTGGACTTGTTTTAACCTGTCGAAATGTCTTGTTGTACCGGGTTACCGAGTCTGATCGGTGTGTCCCGGGTGGAGGTCTATTCCTTCGTTGACCGTGAGAGCTTGTCATGGGCTAAGTTGGGACTCCCCTGCAGGGATTGAACTTTCGAAAGCCGTGCCCGCGGTTATGGGCAGATGGGAATTTGTTAATGTCCGGTTGTAGATTACTTGAACTAAACTTAATTAAAATGAATCAACCGTGTGTGTTACCGTGATAGCCCCTTCTCGGCGGAGTCTGAGAAGTGGACACGGTGTTGGAGTTATGCTTGCGCAGGGTGTTCCTTTAGCTTCTCGCTCGTGCTTCTCCTTCTCTTCTCGCTCTCTTTTGCGTATAACTTAGCCACCACATATGCTAGTCGCTTGCTGCAGCTCCACATATATTTGCCTTATCCATTCCTATGAGCTTAAATAGTTTTGATCGCGTGGGTGTGAGATTGCTGAGTCCCTGTGGCTCACAGATACTACAACTCCAGATGCAGGTCCAGGTGTTTCTGCTCCAGTTGACGATTACGAGCTCCAGTGGGAGTTCGACGAGGACTCTCAGCGATACTACGTGTCTTTTCCGGATGATCAATAGTGGTGCCTAGTTGGGGTTATCGATTCAGGACCTTGTCGCATGTTGGGTTCTTTTCTATTTTGGCGCCGTAGTCGGGCCATGAGTGCTTGTTTGATGGATGTTATTTATGTACTCTGATGTGACGTGGCGAGTGTAAGCCAACTATGTTATCTCCCCCTTTTATTATGTATTACATGGGATGTTGTAATGATTGCCTGACTTGCGACATTGCTTTCAATGCGGTTATGCCTCTAAGTCGTGCCTCGACACGTGGGAGCTATAGCCGCATCGAGGGCGTTACAAGTTGGTAATCAGAGCCTTCCCCGACCTTAGGAGCCCCATTGCTTGATCGTTTTTAGCAGCCGAGTTGTGTCTAGAAAAATGTTTTGAGTCCTTAGGAATTATATATCGGAGAGCTTAGGAATTCTTTTACTTCCCAGTCTCCTCATTGCTCTGGTAAGGCATCCTGGCGTAGAGTTTTGACTCTTCTCTTCTCAAATTTCACAAAAAAAAATTTTAGGATCACGCGAGTATCTTGGTTTTGTTCCGATGGTTTTGTGACGAGAACATTGTTCTTGGTGCCTCCTGTCTTTAGGGGTTGTGGCAGTGTCCCGGGGAGTTGAGCTCCGAGGTGTTGTCGTCACAATTTTATCGTTGCAATTCTGGTATACTTGAGATATGTTCGCCGACATCGAAAATCTCTTTTATGCAGTTCGTTGGTGAGATAACCTCGACGCCACCCAGTACTGGGGTGGAAGTTCGGGAGTATCGCCATAACTTGTATAACGGATGCTTTTCGAAGGTTGAGGTAGATGGTTTCCGAAGTTTTCCTGGTTATGTGTTGAAGGATGGATACAGCTGGATGTAGGATTTGCTAGTTTGGGTGAGATATTGTGCTTCCCCTGTATCCCCAACACCTGATTGCATAACCGGAAAGGTTCGGGAGTTTCATAGGTGGGAATTCTAGTAGCTCTAGTTCTTCTTCCACGGATATTGGTTTGAGATTGGGATTTCTTACCGATTATTCGTTCTTGATCCGTACCTTGTTGATTTATTTCTCTACCTTAATTCTTCGTGGCTTCTCAATTTATGGATATGTGATCATTTGAAGAGGAATGCATTCGTTCATTTTGTTCGGATGTGAAGACTATATGTTGCAATTTTCATTCCGTTGGATTCAGCTTCTATATTGTTGGCTATCAATGTGCTAATGGTGGTCAACCTGTTCAGGATGGCTCCTCCAACGCGCACGACTCCGAATCCTGATCCGCCTCCACCTCCGCCTCCTCCGGAAGCATGGCAAGCTGTGATGGCCGCTACTAATGCAAACACACAGTTGATCATGCAAATCCTCCAAGAGCGCAATCAAGGCAGTCAAGGGAATCAAGGCCACAATCAGCACCACTTTGCTACTCTAAACTAGTTCCTCGCAAATGGCCCAAAGATGTTCAGCGGTTGTGTTGAGGCTACCGATGCTGACGATTGGCTAGTGGATCTGGGCAAGCATTTCGAATGCAGCAACGTCAGGCCTGAAGATTTCGTCAAGTTTGCTTCTTTCCAGCTCAAAGATCAGGCTGCAGAGTGGTTCCAGCAGTACAAGGATTCCAGAGGTGGACGTGTTATCACTTGGGATGACTTCCGTCAAGATTTCCGCGCTCATCACATCCCTCAAAGTGTGGTTGGGAGTAAGCGTCAGGAATTCCGCAATCTGAAGCAAGGCTCTTTGTCTGCCTATGACTACAACAAGTTGTTCCAGAAGCTCGCCCGTTTTGCCAAGCAGGATGTTCCTGACGAGAAGAGCATGATCTATCAGTTCAGGGGTGGTCTTCGTGAGGAAATTCAGCTCGCTCTTGTCCTCTTTGAGCCGTTGAGATACGATGAGTTCTACAAGATGGCACTGAAGCAAGAGGCTGCTCAGATGAGGTGTGATGCTTCCAGGAAGCATGCCAGAGATGTTACTCCGTCTTCCTCTACTCAAGTGGTCAAGCAGCAGAAGTATTGGCTTCCTCCTCCTCCGTTCCGTCAGCCGTATCAGCAGAAGAGTAAAGGTGGCAGTGGTTTCTCCCACCCACCCAACCCAGGCTTTCAGAACAAGTCTTCGTCTCAAGCGCCAAGATCGAGTGCTCCGTATCACCGTCCGCTTTCAGAGGTCACGTGCAACAAGTGTCAACAAAAGGGTCACTATGCCAACAAGTGTACCAACCAGAGGCGTCTTCCTCCTCCTCCTCCTGTCAGATCGGCAAGTACAGCTGTGGTCAAGCACAATCCCAAGCACGCCAAGGTCAATATGCTGAATGCAGCTCAGGCTGAGGATTCTTCAGATGTCATTATGGGTAACCTTCCTGTTAATGATATTCCTGCAAAAGTTCTTTTTGACTCTGGTGCATCGCATTCCTTCATGTCATTTCCATTTGCATCGGAGAACAATTTTAGCACTAAGGCATTACCTAGAGCTATGCAAGTCGTCTCTCCAGCTAAGCGACTGAGTTCCAGTATGGAGGTGCCGGATATTTCAATCTTGGTGGGTGATTTCAAGTTTCTTGCTTCTCCAATGGTTCTTGGCAACTCGGATATCGATCTTATTCTCGGGATGGACTGGCTCTCTAAGCATAAAGCTCAGCTTGATTGTGCAGCCAGGCAGATTCAACTGACTCATCCGTCTGAGGAGGTCATTGTCTTTGCCGCTCGGGATAATACCATCCGGTTGTTTTCTCTCAATGAGAAGGGTGAATTGGATGCTATTTCGCAGATTCCGGTTGTTTGTGAGTATCAACACGTCTTTCCAGAAGAACTTCCAGGGATGCCTCCAAACCGGTCGGTTGAATTTGTTATTGAACTTGAGCCTGGCACAGAACCTGTGTGCAAACGTCCTTACAAGCTCGGCCCCGAAGAGTTGAAGGAGTTGAAGAAACAACTCGATGAGCAAGAAATATTGGGTCTCATTCGGCCTAGTACTTCTCCGTGGGGTTGTGGTGTTCTTTTTGTGAAGAAGAAGGATGGATCGAGTCGACTTTGTGTTGATTACCGTCCAGTAAACAAGAAGACCATCAAGAACAAATACCCACTTCCCAACATCAATGAGCTGTTCGAACAACTCAAGGGTGCTCAAGTATTCTCCAAGCTCGATCTCCGTATGGGTTATCATCAGATTCGTATTCGTGAGCAAGATATTCCCAAGACAGCGTTCAGAACAAGCTTTGGTTCATATGAATACACCGTCATGTCTTTTGGCCTCGCCAACGCTCCTCCGACGTTCTCTCGCATGATGAACTTCATCTTCAACCCCTACACCAATGAATTCGTTTTGGTCTATCTCGACGACATTCTAGTTTTCTCGAAGAACAAGGAAGATCATGCCAAGCACTTGCGTTTGGTTCTTGACAAGCTCAGAGAACATAAGTTCTACGCCAAGTTCTCCAAGTGTGAATTTTGGCTCGATGAGGTTCTTTATCTTGGTCATATCATCTCTGCCAAAGGCATTTCCGTGAACCCTGAGAAGGTGTCTGCAATTGTGAATTGGGAACCTCCTCAGAACGTAAAGCAACTCCGCAGTTTCCTCGGTCTCGCAAGCTATTGCAGAAGATTCGTTGAAAACTTTTCCAAGATCGCCAAGCCTCTCTCAAATCTTCTTCAGAAGCACGTCAAGTACGTTTGGTCTCCGGAGTGTGATATTGCTTTCAACACTTTGAAAGAGAAATTGATCACTGCTCCAGTTCTGACTCCGCCTGATGAAACCAAGCCGTACGAGGTCTTTTGTGATGCCTCTCTCCAAGGTCTCGGTGCTGTACTGATGCAAGAGAAGAAAGTTGTTGCTTATACCTCTCGCCAGTTGAAACCTAATGAGAAGAACTACCCCACTCATGATCTCGAGTTGGCGGCAGTTGTGCACGCTTTGTTGACTTGGAGACATCTTCTATTGGGAAGAAAAGTGGACATTTTCACTGATCACAAGAGTCTCAAGTACATCTTCACTCAGCCTAATCTCAACCTCAGGCAGACTCGATGGGTCGAAATGATTCAAGAGTACAATCCGAGTATCGAGTATACTCCAGGCAAGGCTAATGTGATTGCTGACGCTTTGAGCAGAAAAGCATATTGCAACAGTCTGATTCTCAAGCCTTATCAACCCGAGCTTTGTGAAGCTTTCCGCAAACTTAATCTGCAAGTTGTTCCTCAAGGTTTCCTCGCCAACCTTCAAGTCTCTCCTACCTTAGAAGACCAGATTCGCCAAGCCCAACTTCTTGATGCTATGGTGAAGAAGGTGAAGATTGGTATTGCAAAGAGTCAGTCCAAGTACAAGTGCTACCGACTTGATGACAAGGACACTCTCTTCTTCTAGGATCGAATTGTTGTGCCCAAAGGTGAACTTCGTAAGGTGATCATGAACGAGGCTCACAACTCTCTCCTCTCCATCCACCCTGGTAGTACGAAGATGTATCAGGACCTCAAGCAAGCTTATTGGTGGACTCGAATGAAGCGCGAGATCGCTCAATTCGTGAATGAATGTGATGTCTGCAGAAGAGTGAAGGCAGAACACCAAAGGCCAGCTGGTCTCCTCCAACCTCTTGCCATTCCAGAATGGAAGTTTGACCACATTGAAATGGACTTCGTGACTGGGTTTCCAAAGTCCAAGCGTGGCAATGATGCTATATTTGTTGTCATCGACAAGCTCACCAAAGTGGCTCATTTTCTGCCTATCAAAGAGTCGATCTCTGCAGCTCAATTGGCGGAACTCTATACCTCTCGCATTGTCTCTCTGCACGGTATTCCTCAAGTGATATCTTCAGACCGTGGCAGTATCTTTACCTCCAAGTTTTGGGATTCTTTTCAGAAGGCCATGGGCACCAACATCCGCTTCAGCACAGCTTTCCATCCTCAAACGAGCGGTCAAGTCGAGCGTGTCAACCAGATTCTTGAAGATATGCTCAGGGCTTGTGTGATCTCCTTCGGCATGAAGTGGGAGGATTGTCTTCCTTATGCTGAATTCTCATACAACAACAGCTTTCAAGCAAGTTCGGGCAAGGCCCCCTTTGAAATTCTGTATGGCAGGAAGTGCCGTACCCCTCTCAACTGGTCTGAAACCGGTGAACGTCAGCTGCTGGGTAATGACTTAATCACAGAAGCAGAAGAAATGTGCAAAGTCATTCGTGATAACCTCAAAGCAGCCCAGTCCCGCCAGAAGTGCTACTATGATAGTAAGCACAGTGAATTGGCTTTCGAGATCGGAGATCATGTTTACCTCCGCGTCTCTCCCATGAAAGGTACTCGTCACTTCGGTATCAAAGGGAAGCTTGCCCCTAGATACGTGGGACCTTTCAAGATTGTCAGCAAGAGAGGCGACCTCGCCTATCAACTCGAGCTTCCTTCAAACTTTGCAAATGTTCATGATGTGTTCCATGTCTCTCAGCTTCGAAAGTGCTTCAAGACTCCTGACCACACAGTCAACTTCGAGGACATTGAGCTCCAAGAAGATCTCTCCTATCGTGAGCACCCAGTTGCTATTCTTGAAGAGACTGAACGCAAGACTCGCAACAAGTCAATCAAATTTCTCAAAGTCAAGTGGTCACACCATTCCGACCGTGAAGCTACCTGGGAACGCGAGGATCACCTCCGTTCTGAGTACCCGGAGTTCTTTCAGTCCTAGATCTCGGGACGAGATCTTTTCGTAGTGGTGGAGTGTTGTAACGCCCCAGAGATACTTTCCATATTTGTATCCAACTCTTGCCGTCTCCGGCGCTAAGTTATATTTATTTCTCGGGTTTGGGTCTTTGTCTCCGTGTGTTGTTTTTCTTTTTCGTGCATCTCTTATCATGTCATCACATGCATTGCATTTGCATACATGTTCATCTCATGCATTCGAGCATTTTCCCCGTTGTCCGTTTTGCATTCCGGCGCTTCGTTCTCCTCCGGTGGTCATTTCTAGTTTTGTTTCGTGTTTGGGAATTAAACATTTCCGGATTGGTCCGAGACTTGCCAAGCGGCCTTGGTTTACTACCGGTAGACCGCCTGTCAAGTTTCGTATCATTTGGACTTCGTTTGATACTCCAACGGTTAACCGAGGGACCGAAAAGGCCTCGTGTGTGTTGCAGCCCAACACCCCCCAAATTTGGCCCAAAACCCACCAAACTCTGCTCCTTGTCCTAGAGCGTTCGATCACGATCGTGTGGGCGAAAACCGCACCTCGTTTGGACTCTCCTAACTCCCTCTATGCCTATTTATACCCCCTCCATTCGGATCTCTTCTTCCCCCGTCCGAAACCCTAGTTCTAAAAAAAAAACCTCCTCCGCCGCCGACGGACACGTCCGCCCCAGCGCCGGACGCGTCCGCCCGCCGCCGCCATCCAACCCGCCGCCGCCACGTGTTCCCCGCGGGACCAGATCGCC
>NC_057804.1:271235264-271413605 GCF_018294505.1 Triticum aestivum | reverse complement strand
GCCCCGCCGCCCCAAGCCCTCGCCGGCGCCCGCGACAGGGAGAGGAGCTCCCGGCTCCGGCGACCGCCCGCCGCGCCGCTTCCTCCTCGCCGCGCCGACCTCCTCCCCGCTCCGGCCGCCTCCTCCCTCATCGCCGGCGAGCTCCCAACTCCGGCGCCGAGCTGCTACAGTGCCGCCGTGAACAGTGCCCCGATCTGGATCTCAGATCCGAAATTCTAGGGTTGACTTCTTTCCTCTCCCTCTAGATTTTGATGATATCTTTGACTGCTTGTATCTCTGCAACCGTAGCTCCGTTTTGGGCATATGATATATCAAAATCTTCGCCTCGACATGTGCATCATTTCATTCCATTGCATCATTTGCATTTGAGGTCATCTTGATGCCCAAAATGCTGTTAGAAGGAGGCTTCGTGAGTTAAATTGCAGATCCGTTAGTTCATCATGCACTTTTGTCATTTTTGCCATGTTTAATTCGTGCATGATATGCCTGTGCCCCTTTGGGATGAATTGTTAAGCATTTTGTCTTCTTTCCAGAGGTGCCACCCATGTAATTTTAGGATGTGTGTGTTGTCTTGTGCAAGCTTGCGAAGAAGGGTACCTGAGAATGCAGATTTCAGGGACTTAGTGATTTTCACTAAGTCTGGGATATTTTAGTTCATGATGCTATATGTCCAGCTTGTTTCCTAGTGATCCGTGCCTCTTTTGAGGATATCAGTAAGGGAGTTTTGATATTTATGTCATGCTCTATCCATCCATGTCTTTGTTGGCATATGTGGAGTGCTCTAGGTTGACTCAATCGAGCTCAACTTTTGCTTCGTTGTTATTCTGGGCAGATCGTCAACTTATTTGCGATTTTGCCGATGCTACCGTTAGTGTTCCATGCATGCTATGCCTTCGTTCTTGCCATGTGTAGCTAGAACTTTGTGCCTTCTTGCTGGTTATATGCTTTCCTTGCCATGACTTGCACCGTAGTGAGTGCATCGAGCTCGTTTACATGCCTTCGTGGGTTAAATTTCAGCATATCTCAGTTTTCACCAAGTCTGAAAACTGATCGTGTTCGAGCTATGTTCGTGAGCTCGGTAGAGTATTTTGTGAACCCTTTTGGCCCCAGGTCACTTTGGGTGTTTTGTTAAGCTTGTTGAGTAGCTCCATGCCATGTTCTTACTTGTCATGTTCAGGTTTGCTATCATGTTGTTTTGCTGCTCCGAAGAGAGCATCGTGATCTGAAATTTCAGAGTAGTGTTAATTTCACTAAGTCTGAAATCTGTTTTGCTTTTCCGTTTTAGCCATGCTTGTTTGAACCTCTTAATGGATGAATTTGCCTATGGCTCAGTGCTAGTGTTTTGTCAACCATCTTGTGTACATCACTGCCATGTATTTTGTTTTCATGTTTGGTGGCTGTAGCATGTTCATTTCGTTGCATTTAGATGCCTACTTGCTGTTAAATCGCAGACCGGTGTCGTATCTTAAAATGCTTGCCATTTCCAAACCGTAGCTCCGATTCCAATGATCTTTATATCGTTTTCAAGCGATTTCATCCCCTCTATCCAGTGGCACACTTGGTTTTCCAAGTTGATGCCAGGTTCATGCATTTCCTGTCATATCTTGCATTTTGCATCCCGCATCGCATCCCGCATAGCATATCATCATTTCATCATATTGCTTGGTCTTGCCCGTGGTTGATTGTATCCTTGTTGCTTGTTTGTCTTGTTGGGTAGAGTCGGGAGACGAGTTCGCTACCGAGGAGCCCGTTGAGTTCGCTTGTGAGGATCCAGTCAACTCTGACAACTATGCAGGCAAGATGATCATACCCTCGAAATCACTACTATCTTTGCTATGCTAGTTTGCTCGCTCTTTTGCTTTGCCAATGCTACGATGCCTACCTTTTGCTTGTCAGCCTCCCAATTGCCATGTTGAACCTCTAACCCACCATTGTCCTAGCAAACCATTGATTGGCTATGTTACCGCCTTGCTCAGCCCTTCTTATAGCGTTGTTAGTTGCAGGTGAAGATTGGAGCCGTTCCTTGTTGGAACATTTATTTACTTGTTGGGATATCATTATATTGCTATGTTATCTTAATGTATCTATATACTTGGTAAAGGGTGGAAGGCTCGGCCTCTCGCCTAGTGTTTTGTTCCACTCTTTCCGCCCTAGTTTCCGTCATATCGGTGTTATGTTCCCGGATTGTTGCGTCCCTTACACGGTTGGGCTATAATGGGAACCCCTTGATAGTTCGCCTTGATTAAAGCTTTTCCAGCAATGCCCAACATTGGTTTTACCATTTGCCACCTAGCCTCTTTTTCCCTTGGGTTTCCGGAGCCCGAGGGTCATCGTATTTTAGCCCCCTTGGGCCAGTGCTCCCTCTGAGTGTTGGTCCGAACTGAGCTGCCTGCGGGGCCACCTCGGGGAAACTTGAGGGTTGGTTTTACTCGTAGCTAGTCTCATCTGAGTGTGCCCTGAGAAAGAGATATGTGCAGCTCCTATCGGGATTTGTCGGCACATTCGGGCGGTGTTGCTGGACTTGTTTTAACCTGTCGAAATGTCTTGTTGTACCGGGTTACCGAGTCTGATCGGTGTGTCCCGGGTGGAGGTCTATTCCTTCGTTGACCGTGAGAGCTTGTCATGGGCTAAGTTGGGACTCCCCTGCAGGGATTGAACTTTCGAAAGCCGTGCCCGCGGTTATGGGCAGATGGGAATTTGTTAATGTCCGGTTGTAGATTACTTGAACTAAACTTAATTAAAATGAATCAACCGTGTGTGTTACCGTGATAGCCCCTTCTCGGCGGAGTCTGAGAAGTGGACACGGTGTTGGAGTTATGCTTGCGCAGGGTGTTCCTTTAGCTTCTCGCTCGTGCTTCGCCTTCTCTTCTCGCTCTCTTTTTCGTATAAGTTAGCCACCACATATGCTAGTCGCTTGCTGCAGCTCCACATATATTTGCCTTATCCATTCCTATGAGCTTAAATAGTTTTGATCGCGTGGGTGTGAGATTGCTGAGTCCCTGTGGCTCACAGATACTACAACTCCAGATGCAGGTCCAGGTGTTTCTGCTCCAGTTGACGATTACGAGCTCCAGTGGGAGTTCGACGAGGACTCTCAGCGATACTACGTGTCTTTTCCGGATGATCAGTAGTGGTGCCTAGTTGGGTATATCGATTCAGGACCTTGTCGCATGTTGGGTTCTTTTCTATTTTGGCGCCGTAGTCGGGCCATGAGTGCTTGTTTGATGGATGTTATTTATGTACTCTGATGTGACGTGGCGAGTGTAAGCCAACTATGTTATCTCCCCATTTTATTATGTATTACATGAGATGTTGTAATGATTGCCTGACTTGCGACATTGCTTTCAATGCGGTTATGCCTCTAAGTCGTGCCTCGACACGTGGGAGCTATAGCCGCATCGAGGGCGTTACAACATACCACCTGGAAGGTCCTGCTAGTCTTTGGTGGCAGAACTATGAGGCTATGCTTCCAGCTGGCCAGATTCCTACCTGGAGAGATTTCACTGAGGCTTTTCATGAGCATCACATTCCTGAAGCCCTCATTGATCGCAAGAGAGAAGAGTTCTGTAGTTTCACCCAGAGTAAGATGGCTGTTGATGCTTACAGTAGAGAGTTTGAGAACCTCGCCCACTATGCCACAGAAGAAGTGTCCACAGACGCCAAGAAGCAGGCTAGGTTCCGGAAGGGTCTCAACCCCAAGTTGCGTCGTGATCTCCACCTACATCATTGTGATACATTCCAGGCTCTTGTGAACAAGGCCATTAATGCAGAGACAGCTCAGCTCACTTACGAGGAGTCTCGTAAGCACACCCGTGAGTTGGGATCTTCTTCCGGTTCGGGCTCGCAGAAGCGCCGGATTTGGGTTCCAAACTCCGCTCTTCTTTCCGGATATGCACCAAGGCCATCCCATGTGGTGCCTTCCCCAAATCAATCATATGTTCCACCCAGGCCTACTGGTAGATCGCTTGTCAGTGCGGGTCCACGTCCAACCTCAGGGACTTGCTTCACATGCGGGAAGCCAGGACACTATGCACATGACTGCTCTCAGACTAGTTATGCTCCACCCCAGCCTGAGGAGTCTGTTGGCCATGGTAAGCCATCACGCAAGATGATCAGTGTCAAGTCATCCCCCACTGAACGTGGACGTGTGCATCACGTCTCAGCTAAAGACGCTCATGATGATCCGGATATCGTTCTTGGTACACTCCTTGTCAATTGTCATCCAGCATCGGTTCTGTTCGATACTGGAGCATCTCACTCCTTCATTTCTGAAAGCTATGCTAACTTGCACAACATGTCATTTTGTGATATGCCCTCTCCACTAGTCATTCAAACTCCTGGATCCAAATGGCAAACCTCTAGTGTAAGCCATGGTAACGAGATCCTTGTTAACAGACTTGTATTCCTTGCATCACTTATAGCCCTCAAGTCTACAGATATTAACATCATCTTGGGTATGGACTGGATGAAAGCTCATTATGCCAAGATTGATTGTTACACTAGGTCTGTTCATCTTACACACCCATCTGGCAAGATAGTCACTGTCTCCACTAGAGTTGCGAGGCGTCAGCTCTATTCTCTCAATGCCAGCCCTCTTCCAGACCTTGGAGATATCCTGGTAGTCCGTGACTTTCCGAATGTCTTTCCAGAGGAACTGCCAGGTGTTCCACCTGACAGAGATGTAGAGTTCGTCATAGATCTTATCCCAGGAACAACTCCAATCTCTAGGAGACCTTACAAGATGGCACCCTTAGAACTAGCCGAGCTTAAGAAACAACTTGATGAGTCCTTGCAAAAGGGTTTCATCCGTCCTAGTTCTTCTCCTTGGGCTTCACCCGTCCTCTTCGTCAAGAAGAAGGATGGTACGGACCGGATGGTTGTAGATTATCGTCCCGTTAATTTGGTCACGATAAAGAACAAGTATCCGCTCCCCAGGATCAACGACCTGTATGATCAGCTCGCTGGATCCTCAGTCTTCTCCAAGATGGATTTGAGGTTGGGCTACCACCAAATCAAGACCATAAACGGGGACATCCCTAAAACGGCTTTTGTCACTCGTTATGGTCAGTACGAGTACACCGTCATGTCCTTCGGTCTAACCAATGCTCCAGCTACATTCTCCCGCTTGATGAACTCGATCTTCATGGAGTACTTAGATAAGTTCGTCGTGGTTTACCTTGATGATATTCTTATTTACTCGAAGAACGAGGAAGAGCATGCTGAACATCTTAGACTTGTGCTAGAAAAACTCAGAGAGCACCGCCTTTATGCCAAGTTCTCCAAGTGCGAATTTTGGTTGCCAGAAGTGACCTACCTAGGCCACGTAATCTCTGGTAAGGGCATTGCTGTCAATCCCGAGAGAGTTAAGGCCGTTCTCGATTGGACTCCACCTGAAACCGTTAAACAAGTTAGGAGTTTCCTTGGTCTAGCCAACTATTGTTGCCGCTTTGTTGAAAACTTCTCCAAAGTAGCCAAACCCCTCACGGAACTTCTCAAGAAAGATAAAAAGTTTGAGTGGTCCCCACAGTGTGAATACAGTTTTCAGGAACTGAAAAGACGCCTGACTTCTGCTCCCATACTTGTGCCACCGGTTTTCACTAAAGACTTTGTTATCTAGTGCGATGGCTCACGACAGGGACTAGGTTGCGTTCTTATGCAGGATCGTCATGTGATTGCCTATGCATCTCGACAGTTGCATTCACATGAGGAGAATTATCCTACACATGATCTAGAGCTTGCAGCCGTAGTCTATGCACTCAAGACGTGGCGACATTACCTTCTTGGTAAACGTTGCGAGATCTACACCGATCACCAGAGTCTCAAGTATATCTTCGCCCAACCCGATTTGAACCTTAGGCAAAGACGTTGGTTGGAGTTGATCACAGATTTTGATCTAGGGATTACCTACACTCCAGGTAAAGCCAATGTCATGGATGATGTGCTAAGCCGTAAATCCTATTGCAACAATCTCATGTTGCAGCAAGGCCAACCACTTCTCCATGAGGAATTCCGTAAGCTTAATCTTCACATTGCTCCTCACGGATTCCTTTCTACCTTAATGGTGAAACCTACTCTTGAGGATCAGATCATAACTAGCCAGCAATATGATACGGGTATTTCTCGAATCAAGGATAACATTAAGAAGGGAGTTGCTGGTAGTTTCTCTGTTGATGATCGAGGTGTTGTTTTCTTTGGGAACCTCCTGGTGGTCCCCAAGAAGCAACATCTTCGACAATTGATTCTTAAGGAGGTGCATGAATCTCCTCTCATGATTCATCCCGGTAGTACTAAGATGTATCAGGACCTACGCCAGAGGTTCTGGTGGACTAGGATGAAGAGAGAAATCGCTCAGTTTATTGCTAACTGTGACGCTTGTCGTCGCGTTAAGGCAGAGCATCAGAGACCTGCTGGCACCCTTCAGCCTTTAGCCATTCCTGAATGGAAATGGGATAAAGTTGGTATGGACTTCATCACCGGCTTTCCCAGGACCAAGAGAGGGAATAATGCTATCTTCGTAGTCATTGATCGTCTCTCCAAAGTGGCGCACTTCCTACCTGTTCGAGAGAGTATCACTGCTAGTCAGCTCGCTGACTTATACATTTCTCGAATAGTGTCACTTCATGGTGTTCCACTAGAGATCAATTCAGACCGTGGTAGTCTTTTCACTTCTCATTTCTGGGAGAGTTTCCAAACTGCCATGGGAACCCATCTTTCCTTCAGTACTGCTTTCCACCCTGAGTCGAGTGGTCAGGTGGAAAGGGTCAACCAAATTCTCGAAGACATGCTTAGAGCTTGCGTTATCTCATTCGGTATGGATTGGGAGAAATGTCTTCCTTTCGCCGAGTTTGCTTATAACAATAGCTATCAATCCAGTCTCAAGAAAGCTCCTTTTGAGGTTCTCTATGGACGAAGATGTCGAACACCTTTGAACTGGTCAGAAACCGGTGAAAGACAATTCTTTGGACCAGACATGATCCAGGAGGCAGAAGAGCAAGTTCGCATCATTCGTGAGAATTTGAAAACAGCCCAGTCTCATCAAAAGAGTCAGTATGATCGTCATCATAAGGATATGACTTATGAAATTGGCGACAAAGCTTACCTTCGGGTCACTCCTTTGAAGGGTACCCATCGCTTCGGTATCAAGGGAAACTTGGCTCCTTGTTACATTGGTCCTTTTCGCATTCTAGCTAAACGAGGAGAGGTTGCCTACCAGTTGGAACTACCCCCACATCTTTCCAGAGTGCATGATGTCTTCCACGTCTCTCAACTCAGGCGTTGCTTCTCGGATCCTATCCGCGGAGTGGACCACGAAACGCTTGATCTCCAAGATAACCTCACATATCGAGAGTACCCGGTTCGCATTCTTGATCAAGCAGAGCGTGTCACTCGATGTCAGAACATCAAGTTTCTCAGGGTTCAGTGGTCTCATCATTCTGAGAGAGAAGCTACTTGGGAGCGAGAAGATCGTCTTCTACTGGAGTACCCCGCTTTCTTTCCATCGACCCCTGAATCTCGGGATGAGATTTTTTCAAGTGGGGGCGAGTTGTCACATCCCTAGTCTGGTATGACCTAGACTAGATAGTCATGTGTGCATCATGTTTAAATTTCATTTAATTCTGAATTGAGGATTTGTGAAACCCTCAGAATCATTTCTGGAAATGACCCAAATAAAAATTGCTCCAAAAGGGTCCAAGAAAATGCTCATGTTGCTCTCTGGAAATATTGGACAGAGATAAAAATCAAACCAATATTTTTAAGAGCCCATAAGTATTTATTTTGGGCATTTGGAATTAATGCATAATTATTTGCATTGGATATATATTTGTTATATATATAATATATGTCCAAAAATTATGCCATTTGCTGAGGAGCTCTGGAATAATACCACTAGTTCCTACAAAAATTGGTGTAAGTAAATAAAATGATTTAGTATTATTATTAAATCAAAACAAATGTCAGAAAAATAGAAAAGAAAAATAAAAGGGAGAAGAGACTTACCTGGCGCTTACCTCCCTGTGCAGCCCGTTCCTGGCCGGCCCAATTGGCCAGCCCAGCCCACCTGGCCTCCTCCTCTGTCGTCTTCCTCCCCCTCGCCCAAAGCAGCTGCGTGCCCGCGCCGCAGCCGACTGTGGCCATGTCGCTGCCACCTCCTGCTTCCCTCCTCATTGCTCTGGTCTCCCTGGACGTCGCCACGACGCCCCGCGCCTCTCTCCCTCTCTCTCATTTCCCCCTCCTCCCCTGGTTCTCTCTCTCCCGACCGCCCGAACGCGCCGTCGCCGCCGCTCGCCGTAGCCATAGCCACCGCCTCCCCCTCGCCTCTCTGACACGCGTAGGAGCTCCGCGCCGTTGTCCTCGTCCTCCCTGTCAAGCCACGCAAGTCGGAGTGCCCCGTGGAGCCGTCGCCGTCACCGTCTTCACCTCCGGTCACCGGAGATCGTCTTCGCCGCCCCGCTGTCTCCAGCGCGTCCCCGAGCTCGCCGACAAGCCCGTCGAGTCCGCTGTGAGCTTCTGCTCCGTTCCCCTCTCCCCACTCCTCCGTTCTCGTGCCGTAGCCCCTTTTCCCCGCCATGGTCGTAGCTCCTCGCCGCCGTTCATGTCGCCACCGTCGCCCTGGCCACTGCAGCCCACAACCGAGCGCGTCAACGTGC
Source organism: Triticum aestivum (assembly GCF_018294505.1). Lineage (NCBI taxonomy): Eukaryota > Viridiplantae > Streptophyta > Magnoliopsida > Poales > Poaceae > Triticum > Triticum aestivum. Next base: position 271,404,957 of record NC_057804.1, on the reverse strand, counting down.
TCCTGGTGCCACGAGGGTGCCGTAAAGCCCCTCGGGTGGCCTCCTCGTGCCCTCCAGCCCGTCTGCCACTTGAGCCCGAGCTCCAGCCGCTGTTGCGAGCTCTGCTCCGGCGAGCTCCGGCCTCCCCGGTTCCTCCCCCTGCCCCACTGGATGCGCGCGAGCACCAGCTCCTTGGAGATGGTCTCCGCCGCCGGGATGGTCGCCGGAGGGCGATTTCCGCAGGCCGCCGCCGCGTCTGGCCTCGTCGGCATCGAGCCGCCGATGGGGTTAGCCTTGGTTGACCGGGTTTGACCCCGTCTGACCAGGGCTTGACCACCCTGTGTCACTGACGCGTGGGGCCAGCCCCGTTAATTAAACAAGTTTAGGTTTAATTTATATAAGATTAGCCACAGTCACTGACACATGGGTCCCACTGGTCAGGTTTGACCTGGACCTGGCCATTGACCCACTGACGTCACGCTGACGTCAGGCTGGCGCAGTTATTCATTTTCTGGATTTAAAATTAATCAGGAAATTCCAAAAAATGATTTAAACTTCAAAAATTCATAGAAATTCAACCGTAGCTCAGATTGAAATAATTTATATATGAAAAATTATCAGAAAAATGTAATCTATCCATTTGTACTAGTTTCATGCATGACAAACCAACCTAAACCTGCGGTATAGGTGAAAACATATAAATGGCATATATAAGAGCTTACTTTGGAGATGCATTTGAGCTTTTGGTTCAAATGGACTCCATCCAGATAACACCTAGCTGCATTAGCACAAACATCATCACATCTTCATGCCATATTCATGCATCATATTGTTGCATATGCTTGAGTATTGATTACCGACACCGTTCCTTCTCGATAGGTTCTGCTCCGGAGAGTGTTCTAGAGTACCTGTCTGAGGAGCAGTGCCCCCCCTGTTGATCTACCAGGCAAGCAAACCCCCTTGTTCATTCCGATACAATCCTACTCTCTCGCTCCTGCTCTCAGTTATTGCATTTGGACAACAACGATTCATCTTCTACTTTGTGCTGCGGTAGTTGAACCCATTCCTCTGCATGACCTGTCATTGCCACAGTAAATAGTTGAAACCCACTAGCATGTGTAGGAGTTGATTGAAGCCATTGTTGTGTTCCTACCATGCCATGCCTGCTATTGCTTAGAGTGTGTCAGGTCTGATTCATTGGGAATGAATTGGAGTGTTACGATATGTTCTGAAGCTAAGAGTGAAGTGTGTGAACACGATTTGGAAAAGGTAGTGATGAGAGGCCATGTAGGAGTACATGGTGGGTTGTCTCACTGGAACCGTCCTTAAGCATTGAGTTCTATGTATGTTGTCCAATGACTCGATACTACCACACATTGGGATCCTTAATTGACTCTCTCGACTTATTAACGAACTTGGTCTCTGTCCAGGAGTCGCAACTAGTTTCTGGTGTTTGTAGGTAGTGCTATTTTTCTACCAAGTGGCACCCGACAGGGTGGGCTTGGGACATACTAGGCACAGGTGGCACGGTGTACCAAGTGGCACCCGGATGGTGGGCTTGGGAACCCTGCTCACATTGTTTGGGGCCGTGAGCGACACCCCGGCCGGATCTCCTTGCGGATGGAACCCGAATAGGCGATAAACCTGGACTAGAGTCTTGTGTGGTTAGTCAGGTCGTGGCTGACACCCTCGCCAGGCTTCCGCTTGAAGGTTGCCGAGATACATGACGTGTACATGGCGGTAAGTGGCGAGAGCGTGTGTGAAGAAGTACACCCCTGCAGGGTTAACATGATCTATTCGAATAGCCGGGTCCGCGGTTATGGACTTCTTGGATGCTTACATGGTACATAGACAACTTGAAGTGGATACTCTAAAATGCTCAAGACAAGTGTGAGTGCTATGGATGGCCTTCTCGTTGGGAGACAGGATGAATCCATAGTAGTGTATTGTGTGGTGATTAGTGGACTCGTGTGCGCCATATCACCTCAAAGAATTTCTGGTAGTCGTAGAACAGGATAGCTACAGAGTCAAAGCTAGCTTGCTGCAACTAAACCCCACATTACCCTCTTGATACAAATGCATGTATGATAGGATCTGATGTAAGTCTTGCTGAGTACTTTTGTACTCATGTTGCTTTATTTATGTTTTTGCAGCGGAGACTTTGGTTTTACTAGTGTTCTCGTGGACTTCGACGAGTAGCTTGTACCTCAGCTACGATCTCGATCGGATGTTGTAGATAGTCAGGCTCTTTAGCCTTTTTCATTTGTAGATGTCTGTACTCAGACATGTAATGCTTCCGCTTGTTGCTTGTTTGCTCTGAATGTTGGGTCATGTGACCCTTGTTTGTAATAAATGCTATGATGGCTCTTCTGAGCCTTTATCTATATGAGTTGTTGAGTTATGCTGTGATGCCAGGTTGTACAACACATACTTGCATGTTATGCGTATGTGTAATGTGTATTGCGATGTGTGGGATCTGACTATCTGGTTGTTTATCCTTAGTAGCCTCTCTTACCGGGAAATGTCTCCTAGTGCTTCCACTGAGCCCTGGTAGCTTGCTACTGCTCCGGAACACTTAGGCTGGCCGGCATGTGTCCTTCTTCGATCATGTGTCTGTCCCTTTGGGGAAATGTCACGCGGTGTCTACCGGAGTCCTGTTAGCCTGCTACAGCCCGGTTTACCGGAGTCCTGCTAGCCCAGTTGCTACAGCCCGGATTCACTCGCTGATGACCGACATGTTCGATGTTGGGTCATGTATGCCTATCCCTGTAAATTAGTGCCACTTTGGGTTCACGACTAGCCATGTCAGCCCGGGTTCTTTGTCATATGGATGCTAGCGACACTATCGTATACATGTGCCAAAAGGCGCAAACGGTCCCGGGCATGGTAAGGTGACACCCGTGGGAATACCGTGTGTGAGGCCGCAAAGTGATATGAGGTGTTACATGCTAGATCGGTGTGGCATGGAATCGGGGTCCTGACACATTTCCTCCGCCAGACGACCCGTCAGCAGACCTACAGACATAGCTCTGTCAATTGACTTCCTCACCGAATTCTTTTTTTGACGATTCGTTCAAGCACTTACTAAAAATGCCGCGTCGAAGTCGCCGATTCTCCTTCACGGTAGAAGACAGCTGAATACGAACATCTTTCAGTTCCTCGCCTAGCTGGGTATTGGCGTCTTGAAGCTTGTTCTTCTCTTGCCTCACCCTTGTCAGCATGTTCTCGCCAGCCTTTAGTTGGCGTAGGAGTTGTAGCTGGTCCGGATTTACTCCGGCCGCATCTGCATTATTATAGTCAGGGTTGCACGCCTGCCGCATTTCAAAACAGAGGTACCTTTCAAAGCACATATTACCTGCAGGCGTCCCCTTGACATTCTCTGAAGTGGCCAATGCGGCCTCGAGCTGAGCCTTGCACTCTTCGAGCTCCTGGGACAATTGCGTGTTCTTCTTTGTAAGACACTGCATAGCAAATGATCCTTCAAACAGTCATCTTCACTTTTTCAAGTCTCGGGGGCTACTGACATATATAACCTTCAATTGTACTCACCTGTATGTCTTTCACATACTGCTCCATGGCTCTGGCTAGACCATTTTGAGCAGCACGGAGATACGCATCTCCTGTATTAAAGGCGTCCAACGCCTGTGGGGAAAAACACGCGTCACGAAGAATAGTCTGGCGACGCCTGTGGTTCAGGGCACTCTCCACCTCTAAATTGGTGGCAGATAGCCCGTCGGCGCCCTCTGTCGGAGGAGCGCCCGAGGCGCGTTCCGTCTTCGTCTCCGCTTCTGGACCCGGCCTCGAACCTTGGCTGGTGGACATAGTCCGGCAGGCTCTCTTCTTCCTAAGAAAATCATGAGCATTAGTAAGACTCAAGGGTGTAAACCCTAGGCGTTAAATCCGCACGCCATACCGCTGCGCCGGAATCTCAATCCGGTCCGCACTTCTTTTTGACGTGCTTGGCTTCAGTGGCCCTTGTTGGCTGCCCACCGCGGGCTCGGCCTTCTGCCTCAAGGATTTACCCTGCGAAACATTGTTAGTACATGGTACGCAAGATAAAGCATTAGAATACTGGGACTTCGGTCTTAGTTACCTTGGAGGCTGGAAGTAGTCTGGGATAGTTGGTCGTGATGGCCACTAAGGAGTCATCCTTGCTCAACTGATGAAATAATCCATCAATCAACTCCACGCACAAGTCCGGATCTTCTTGGGAGTCCGGATCGAGGGGCCGTCCCGGGTCCTCGGCTTGTGGAGCAGGGCTGTTTATTTCCTTCACAGCCTGGCGCAGCTCCTGCGTTTGAACATTACTAAGTCTAAGTACTCAACTACGGGAATTTCACAAACGGACAGACAAGTGAAAATGTCCGCTCACCCAACTAGGAGGATTGTACATAGAGAATCTGCCATCTGGGTTGACATGGAGGAATTCTTCCTCTCCCCCCTTGTACAAAGCGGATAAGATTCTCGTTAAGGTGGCGGCCGAATCTGGCCCCTTGCGACCACACCGGGTGGCGTCAACCTCCCCGTTGAAATCCCACATGGGGTGGCCTCTGTATTGAAGTGGCTGCACCCCTCACATAATGCATACGGCCATGACCTTAATCATGGTCAATCCGGAGTGAGCCAACAACCTTATCCGGCTCATCAGGTACATGACGTCCCTGTCAGCTTCCCTCTGAGGGTTCCGTGGGTGCCAACTCAGGCGCTTCTTCAATGGGGCATTATTGAACTCGGGGAGTCCGATCCGTACAGGGTCCGGCAGGGGGACATCATCTATATAAAACCACTCCGAGGGCCAGTCTTCAGACGCCCTCTTTGGGGTGCCGGATAGATATTCGATCCCGGCGATGCACCATAGTTCGGCTCCGCCCACCTGATAAATAGACCCCTCCTGAGAACGGGGCACAAGGCAAAACAACCTCTTCCACAACGCGAAATGGGCCTCAACACCCAAGAACAGCTCGCAGAGGGCCACGAAGCCCGCGATGTGCAGAATGGAGGTGGGCGTGAGGGTATGTAGCTGGAGGCCATAGAACTCTAGCAACCCTTGGAGAAACGGATGAATTGGAAATCCAAGCCCTCTCATCAAATAAGGGACTAGGCATACCCGCTCTCCTTGAGAGGGGTTGGGAACGCCCTCCACCTGCTCTCCGCCGCTATGGGCAGCAATCCCGGCCCGAACGGGGACCATATATGCTGGGGGGAGAAGCCCCTTGGACTGAAGCACTACTAACTTGCTATGTGGGACGGAGCACCACCCCCAATCTCCGGGCCGAGGGCTGGAGGATTGAGAGGAGGAGTGGCATCGACTGGCCATGTTGGAATGGATCTCTGTCAGAGGCGCTCTGATGAAGACTCACGGAGGGAAGATGGTGCGAGTTGGATCTAAATCCCCGTCTCTTTTATGGGCGGCTCGTTAACGCAACCGGGGGGGTAAGTGAAAAGAAAACCCACTGGCTTTTCACATTCGCTTGACGCGTGGAAGATGGCCATTATGGGGCACAGAAGCCGAGGAGGACAGCACACACTAGAAGCCGGACACTATTCGACGGATACAGAGAATTTGCAGGAGAACCCGCCTTGCAATGCCGAAGACAACTTGCGCGCCGGACTCGTCGTCATTGAAGCCTGGTTCAGGGGCCACTGAGGGAGTCCTGGATTAGAGGGTGTCCGGATGGCCGGACTAAGACCTTTGGCCGGACTCCCGGACTATGAAGATACAAGATTGAAGACTCTGTCTCGTGTCCGGATGGGACTTTCCTTGGCATGGAAGGCAAGCTTGGCGATACGATATGAAGATCTCCTCCCATTGTAACCGACTCTGTGTAACCCTAGCCCTCTCCGGTGTCTATATAAACCGAAGAGTTTTAGTCTATAGGACGAACAACAATCATACCATAGGCTAGATTCTAGGGTTTAGCCACTCCGATCTCGTGGTAGATCTACTCTTGTACTACCCATATCATCAATATTAATCAAGCAGGAGTAGGGTTTTACCTCCATCGAGAGGGACCGAACCTGGGTAAAAACATCGTGTCCCTTGTCACCTGTTACCATCCGCCTAGACGCACAGTTCGGGACCCCCTACCCAAGATCTGCCGGTTTTGACACTGACACCCTCCGTGATGGTGTCTAGATTGGATCTGGTGGTTCTGGAACTTGCGGCAGCTGGATTTAAGTTTCGTCGACTCCCCTAGGGTTTTTGGATTTTCGGGGTATTTATAGAGCAAAGAGGCGGTGCAGGAGGCCACCAAGGTGGGCACAACCCACTAGGGCGCGCCTAGGCCCCCAGGCGTGCGCAGGTGGGTTGTGCCCCCTCAGGGCACCCCTCTGGTACTTCTTTGGCCCAAGTTGTTCCTTCTGGTCCAAAAAAACTCCAAAAAGTTTCACTTCAATTGGACTCTGTTTGGTATTGATTTCTACAAAGTAAAAAACAAGCAAAAAAACAACTGGCACTGGGCACTATGTTAATAGGTTAGTCCCAAAAATGATATAAAGTTGCTATAAAATGATTTTAAAACATCCACGAATTATAATATAACAGCATGGAACAAGCATAATTTTTAGATACATAGGAGACGTATCAGTATCATTCTTTGTTCATGTGTTTGTCCCCTCGGGAAAATGTCATGCATTGTTCCTTTAAGTCCTTGTAGGTTGCTATGACTTGGGTTCATACGTTGATGACCAACATGTTCATTGCTGGGTTACATATGTCTATCCCTGTAAGTTTGTGCCACCTTGGATTTATAACTAGTCACGTCGGCCCAGGTTCTCTGTCCTATGGATGCTAGCGGCACAATCATATACGTGAGCCAAAAGGCGCAAACGGTCCCGTCCAAGGTAAGGCTGCAGCCGTGTGAATACGGTGCATGGGGCCGCAAAGGGACACGATGTGTTACATGCTAGACCGGTGTGACTTAGGATCGGGATCCCGACAACTTTGGTATTAGAGCCTGATTGACTATAGGATTACCAAGCCAAACTAGCCAAATTTGAGTTTAGAAATTCTTTAGTTATATAAGGGAATTGATTGTGGAAGGGAACATAAGGCTCTTTTTACTCCTTATATCTTATGTACTTTTGATCTGAGTCATCTTATCTTTCCTACGGGGTTAAGAAACTAGGCTTTCTCTTCTGTCTATTAGGATCACGAGTTACTATTCCATAGACTCATAGGATTGGTTTGTCAGAGTCATATTCCAGTTTTTGAGTACTTCTTGTGTAGTTTGTTTAGCATTATCACAGAATCTTGAGTGATTATGTCGAGTATGGTACTACCCATCTTTTGCATGATGTCTCATTTTGAGCATTTTACTGTCGTTATGCTGCCCAATTTATCCTAGGAATTAGGGACATTCTAATGCCTTTGTAATGCATTTTGCACCCTATAGTTGATGCTGATTCCATCCTTGGTTTCGTTTCTCAGGATGTCGTCAGTTACCCGAGGTTCAGTTGCTCGTAGCCACAACCACGGAGGTGGAAGGGATGAGGATGATCCTCGTCACCAGCCTTTGTTGGTAGAGTTCTTGTTAGAGGTTGAGAGAAAAAAGCGTGAGGCTAGATGCTTGTTAGTGTTGGGGAACGTTGCATGGGAAACTAAAAATTTCCTACGCTCACCAAGATACGATCTAGGAGACAACCATCTATGAGAGGAGAGATTGGATTGATACGTCCATTCTGCATCATGCTTTTATATCAATATTTATTGCATTATGGGCTGTTATTACACATTATATCTCAATACTTATGGCTATTCTCTTATTTTACAAGGTTTACCATGAAGAGGGGGAATGCCGGCAGCTGGAATTCTGGCTGGAAAAGGAGCAAACATTGGAAACCTATTCTGCACTGCTCCAAAAATCCTGAAACTCCACGAAACATGTTTTTGGAATTAATAACAATTATTGGGCGAAAGAAATACACCAGGGGGCCCACACCCTCTCCAGGAGAGTGGAGCCCTCCCCTACTGGGCACGCCCCCTGTCTCCTGGACCCCCTGGTGGCCCCCCGGTGTCCATCTTCTGCTATATTAGAGCTTTTACCCTCGAAAAAATTGTGGGCAAGCTTACGGGATGAAACTCCGCCGCCACGAGGCGGAACCTTGGCAGAACCAATCTAGGGCTCTGGCGGAGCTGTTCTGCCGGGGACACTTCCCTCCGGGAGGGGGAAATCATCACCAACGTCATCACCAACGATCCTCTCATCAGGAGGGGGTCAATCTCCATCAACATCTTCACCAGCACCATCTGCTCTCAAAACCCTAGTTCATCTCTTGTATCAATCTTGTATCAAAACCACAAATTGGTACCTGTGGGTTGCTAGTAGTGTTGATTACTCCTTGTAGTTGATGCTAATTAGTTTACTTGGTGGAAGATCATATGTTCAGATCCTTAATGCATATTATTACCCCTCTGATTATGAACATGAATATGCTTTGTGAGTAGTTACGTTTGTTCCTGAGGACATGGGTGAAGTCTTGCTATTAGTAGTCATGTGAATTTGGTATTCGTTTGATATTTTGATGAGATGTATGTTGTCTTTTCCTCTAGTGGTGTTATGTGAACGTTGACTACATGACACATCACCATTATTTGGGCCTAGAGGAAGGCATTGGGAAGTAATAAGTAGATGATGGATTGCTAGAGTGACAGAAGCTTAAACCCTAGTTTATGCGTTGCTTCGTTAGGGGCTGATTTGGATCCATATGTTTAATGCTGCGGTTAGGTTTACCTTAATACTTCTTTTGTAGTTGATGATTCTTGCAATAGGGGTTAATCATAAGTGGGATGCTTGTCCAAGTAAGGGCAGTACCCAAGCACCGGTCCACCCACATATCAAATTATCAAAGTACCGAACCCGAATCATATGAACGTGATGAAAACTAGCTTGACGATAATTCCCATGTGTCCTCGGGAGCTCCTTTCTCATTATTAGAATTTGTCCAGGCTTATACTTTGCTACATAAAGGATTGGGCCACCTTGCTGCAGTTTATTTACTTTATTTACTTGTTACTCGTTACCATTTATCTTATCGCAAAACTATCTATCACCTAAAATTTTAGTGCTTGCAGAGAAAACCTTATCGAAAACCGCTTATCATTTCCTTCTGCTCCTCGTTGGGTTCGACACTCTTACTTATCGAAAGGACTACGATAGATCCCCTACACTTGTGGGTCATCAAGACTCTTTTCTGGTGCCGTTGCCGGGGAGTGTAGCACTTTTGGTGAGTGGAACTTGGTAAGGAAACATTTATATAGTGTGCTGAAATTTTCTGTTACTTGTCACTATGGAAACTAATCCTTTGAGGGGCTTGTTTGGGCTATCTTCACCGCAACCAAAAGAGCAAAGAGTTGCTCCTCACCCTACTGAACTTTATGAAAATATTTACTTTTTGAACTTGTGTAATATTATTCTCTCTACTTGTGTAATATATTATTCGGAGGAAGAACCCGCCTTGCAATGCCGAAGACAACATGCGCGCCGGACTCATCGTCATTGAAGCCTGGTTCAGGGGCTACTGAGGGAGTTCCAGACTAGGGGGTGTCCGGATAGCTGAACTATCATCATCGGCCGGACTCCAAGACTATGAAGATAGAAGATTGAAGACTTCGTCCCGTGTCCGGATGGGACTTTCCTTGGCGTGGAAGGCAAGCTTGGTGATACGGATATGTAGATTTCCTACCATTGTAACCGCCTCTGTGTAACCCTAGCCCTCTCCGGTGTCTATATAAACCGGATGGCTTTAGTCCTTAGGACGGACAACAATCATACCATAGGCTAGCTTCTAGGGTTTAGCCTCCTTGATCTCGTGGTAGATCCACTCTTGTAAAACACATCATCAATATTAATCAAGCAGGACGTAGGGTTTTACCTCCATCAAGAGGGCCCGAACCTGGGTAAAACATCGTGTCCCTTGTCTCCTGTTACCATCCACCTAGACACACAGTTCGGGACCCCCTACCCGAGATCCTCCGGTTTTGACACCGACACTCTCCATGACGAGAAGGGACTAGTTCACCCTCGGGGCTGAGGGTATGTACCAGTAGCTATGTGTTTGATCTCTCTCTCTCTCTCTTGTGTTCTCTCTATGGCACGATCTTGACGTATCGCGCGCTTTGCTATTATAGTTGGATCTTATGATGTTTCCCCCCCCTCTACTCTCTTGTAATGGATTGAGTTTTCCCTTTGAAGTTATCTTATCGGATTGAGTCTTTAAGGATTTGAGAAAACTTGATGTATGTCTTGCCGTGCTTATCTGTGGTGACAATGGGATATCATGTGATCCACTTGATGTATGTTTTGGTGATCAACTTGCGGGTTCCGCCCATGAACCTATGCATAGGGGTTGGCACACGTTTTTGCCTTGACTCTCCGGTAGAAACTTTGGGGCACTCCTTGAAGTACTTTGTGTTGGTTGAATAGATGAATCTGAGATTGTGTGATGCATATCGTATAATCATGCCCATGGATACTTGAGGTGACATTGGAGTATCTAGGTGACATTAGGGTTTTGGTTGATTTGTGTCTTGAGGTGTTATTCTAGTATGAACTCAATGATTGATTGAACGGAAAGCATAGCTTCATGTTATTTTACTACGGACTCTTGAATAGATAGAACAGAAAGGATAACTTTGAGGTGGTTTCGTACCCTACCATAATCTCTTCATTTGTTCTCCGCTATTAGTGGCTTTGGAGTGACTCTTTGTTGCATGTTGAGGGATTGTTATATGATCCAATTATGTTATACTTGTTGAGAGAACTTGCACTAGTGAATGTATGAACCCTATGCCTTGTTTCCTACCATTGCAATACCGTTTACGCTCACTTTTATCATTAGTTACCTTGCTGTTTTTATATTTTCAGATTACAAAAACCTATATCTACCATCCATATTGCACTTGTATCACCATCTCTTCGCCGAACTAGTGCACTTATACAATTTACCATTGTATTGGGTGTGTTGGGGACACAAGAGACTCTTTGTTATTTGGTTGCAGGGTTGTTTGAGAGAGACCATCTTCATCCTATGCCTCCTACGGATTGATAAACCTTAGGTCATCCACTTGAGGGAAATTTGCTACTGTCCAACAAACCTCTGCACTTGGAGACCCAACAACGTCTACAAGAAGAAGGTTGTGTAGTAGACATCAAGCTCTTTTCTGGCGCCGTTGACGGGGAGGCTAGGTAAGCGACACTCACACCCCATCAACTAATCTCTTTTCTGGCGCCGTTGCCGGGGAGGTGAGGGCTTGAAGGTATATCTTTAGATCTTGCAATCGAATCTTTTTGTTTCTTGTTTTATCACTAGTTTAGTTTATAAAATAAAACTACAAAAAATGGATTTATGTTTGTCTCATACGCTTCATCTTTTTAATATCTTTCGTGAGAATGATGGAAAGCAAAATTGTGCTCAATTGCTAGAAGAAGAATGCATTAAAATGCTTGGTACTAATTCTTTGAATGATGAGCATGATTGCAATGTTGTTAGTATGAACTCTTTGAATATCCATAGTACTATGATGATTGCACTACTTATGATGAAAATATATCTTATAAGCATGTCGATTTTTGTGGAGTAGATTGGGTTTGCAAGTACACACCAAATAGGGAAAATAGATATTGCAAGAGGCATAAGTATTTAGAAACTAAAGGGTTGCAAGAAAGTCTTGATGTTTGTGCTGAAAAATTCAATATTTTTCGTGCTCCTTGTGAACTTTGCAATGAACGTGGTCATTTAAATCTCCAATGCATATTGTTTCATGATCGAATCGTGTCCAAAAATTGTGATAGCTTGATTGCCCTTGGGCATCATAAAGAGCTTAGTCTTCTTTTGGGGTAGGAAGAAATGAAACGTATAACTGAGGGTATTCCAAAACTTAATCTTGATATATGTCTTGATTTTGATCTAGAGAAGATTTATTTGTATTGTGCGGTGAATTGCATTGAAAATCCTTATATTGCCAATTACCTAAAGAAAAGAAAGAAATTAGAAGATGAAGAGAATACTAATGAAAGGGAAGAGACTTCCCAATATCCTCCTATTATTTCTTATGATGAATCAGGTAACGAGGAGGAGCTTTCTATTCCAACCAATCTCACCAATAAGGAGCTCAAAGAAGAAGGTTGAACCCACACATAATGTGAAGAAGAAAAAGAAAATAAGGAGTAACAAAGGTAAAAGGTATCCCTCCCAAATGATGTCGCTCCTACTACTGATTGTGATGATGATAATTGCTATACTATTGGTGCTATCCATATTTTTAATGATGAGAGTGATTATGCTTATGATATGAAAAGGCCCAAGCTTGGGGAAGCTATGTTTGATAAGGATGAAATATTTGAGAATATATTTGCTGAAATTAATGTTTGTCCCAAGCTTGGGTATGCTACGTTTAATGAAGATGATATTTTTAGCATCCCAAGTTTTGATATGCAAAGTTGTTATGATGAAAGCATGCCTCCTATTTATGATGATTATATTGATGAAAGTGGGTTTGGACGAGTGTCAACTTTAGGAAGTAATGATCCCACTATTTTGGAGGATGTACAATATTATTGTGATAATTATGAAAGTGGATTTGGAGAGGTCATGACTTTATTTAGTGATGATTCCACTATTTCGGAAGAGGTTCCAATTGATTATGTGGACAAAGTTGCTATCTATAATGATTATTGTGATGACTTGTACTCTATTAAGAATAATGATACCCATGAAACTTGTCATCATTATTTTAGTTTTCAATTAGATTATGCCTCACATGATAATTATTTTGTTGAGTTTGCTCCCACTATCCCGAATTAGAAGAATTTTGCTTATGTGGAGAGTAGTAAATTTTCTATGCAAGTAGATCAGGAAAAGAATGCTTTAGGTGCTGGTTATATTGTTGAATTCATACATGATGCTACTGAAATTTTTTATGAGGGACGAACATATGCTTGTAGGAATTGCAATAATATCAAGTTTCCTCTCTATGCGCTTCAAGTTTTGAAGTTATGCTTGTTTTGCCTTCCTATGCTAGTTGATTATTGTTCCTATAAGTTGTTTGCTCACAAAATCCCTATGCATAGGAAGAGGGTTAGGCTTAAATGTGCTAGTCATATGCTTCATGATGTTCCCGTTATGTTTCAATTCTTATCTTTTATGTGAGCATCATTGCCATCATCATGCCTAGCTAGAAAGGCATTATAGAAAAGCGCTTGTTGGGAGACAACCCAATATTTATCCTTACTGTTTTTGTGTGTCCACATGATTATTCTACTGTATTAATCATGTTTTATATCTTTTGTTTCAATAAAGTGCCAAGTAAGACCTTTAGGATAGCTTACGGTGATAGTTGTGTTGATCCTGTTGAAAATCAGAAACTTTTGCACCCACTAAATTAGTTTTGATACTTCACAGAAACATGCTTCTGATCTGATTCTTTTTTCTCTGGATTGGTGCACAAATTTCTTAGGACTTCCGAATTTTGTAGGATTTTTGGAGTTCCATAAGTATACGTTTGATACAGATTATTAAAGACTGTTCTGTTTTTGACAGATTCTGTTTTCCATGTGTTGTTTGCTTATTTTGATGAATCTGTGAGTAGTATCGGAGGGTATGAACCATGGAGAAGTTGGAATACAGTAGATATTACACCAATATGAATCTAGAATGAGTTCATTACAATATCTAAGTGGTGGTTTTATTTTCTTATACTAACGGAGCTTACGAGTTTTCTGTTGAGTTTTGTGTTGTGAAGTTTTCAAGTTTTGGGTAAAGATTTGATGGACTATGGAATAAGCAGTGGAAAGAGCCTAAGCTTGGGGATTCCCCGGATGGCATCCCCTCTTTCGTCTTTGTTCATCGGTAACTTTACTTGGAGCTATATTTTTATTCACCACATGATATATGATTTTCTTGGAGCGTCATTTTTCTTTTGTTAGTATTTGATTACTGTTATTTAGAATAATATTTTTCATCTTTAGTTTCAATAAAAACTTCAAGGATAGCCTTTACCATGCTTATTTTGCTAGTATACATGTTGCTGCTTGAAAACAGAAAGTTTACTGCTGTTGCAAAAATTCCCTAGAAAAGTCAGAGAATGGTATAATGTTGAAACCTTTTGCATAATAAGCTATGATAAATTTACTACAGCGGGAATTTTCTCTCATAATTTTTGGAGTTAGGAAAGTATTGATACTCTTGCATTCTTTACAGACTGTACTGTTTTGGCAGATTGCTGTTATGTTTGCATTGTTTGCATATGTTTGCTTGTTTAATGATTCTATTTGATGATAGGAGTGTTAAATATGCAGAGGCATTTAGTATGCAATGTTGAATAATAACTTTAGTGATTTGCTACAGTAGAAAATGATAAGGTTTTGCAGTGGTTTATACTAACCTATCTCACGAGTTCTTGTTGAGTTTGGTGTGGATGAAGCTTTTGATAAAAAGAGAAACCATGATATGAGAGGAATTAAGGAGACACAAAAGTTCAAGCTTGGGGATGCCCCGTTAGGCATCCCACCTTTCTTCTTCAACAACTATCGGTTAGTATCGGTTGAGCCTAAGTTTTTGCTTCTTCACATGAGTCGTGTTATCCTTGCAATGTCATTTTATTTTGCTTTGCTTGCTGTTTGAATAAAGTACCAAGATCTGAAATTCTTAAATGAGAGAGAGTCTTCATATAGTTACATAATTATTTAGCTACTCATTGATCTTCAGTTATATCCTTTTGGAGTAGTTTGTCATTTACTCGTGTGCTTCACTTATATACTATGAGTAAATTGTTGAATGACTTGATTGTCATAAATCTGAAATTATATATGTCTCATTTGCTTATCCCATGGGGAGTTATGACTTCACATCTAAGAAGTAGAGGTTGTAAATTTATTGAAGGTTAGCAAGCATTGTATTGGTCACTTGAACAATTCATGAAAGAATATTGAAGGAAGAGAGACTCCACATATAAATATACTATCTTAGATATCTTCTATGATTGTGAGAACTCATTAAGTATGATATGCTAAAGAGTTGATGTTGGACAAGGAAGACAACGTAATGGGTTATGTTTTCTCACATCTCACTTAAAGTATATTGTCATGGATCATTCAAACATGTTGAGCTTGCCTTTCCCCCTCATGCTAGCCAAAATTCCTTGCACCAACTAGAGATACTACTTGTGCTTCCAAATATCCTTAAACCCAGTTTTGCCATGAGAGTCCACCATACCTACCTATGGATTGAGTAAGATCCTTCAAGTAAGTTATCATCGGTGCAAGCAATAAAAATTGCTCTCTAAATATGTATGATCTATTAGTGTGAAGAAAATAAGCTTTATACGGTCTTGTCATGGAAGCAATAAAAGCGACGGACTGCATAATAAATGTCCATATACAAGTGGCAATATAAAGTGACATTCTTTTGCATTAAGATTTTGTGCATCCAACCATAAAAGTGCATGACAACCTCTGCTTCCCTCTGTGAAGGGCCTATCTTTTACTTTATGTCTTTTACTTTATGCAAGAGTTATGGTGATCTTCACCTTTACCTTTTTCATTTTATCCTTTGGCAAGCACCTCGTGTTTGTAAGATCCTGATATATATATCCAATTAGATGTAAGTTAGCATGAACTATTATTGTTGACATCACCCAAAGGTGAATACGTTGGGAGGCAGCACTATAAGCCCGTATCTTTCTCAGTGTCCGATTAAAACTCCATAACCATTAGTATTGCGTGAGTGTTAGGAATTGTAGAAGACTATATGATAGTTGAATATGTGGAGTTTGCTAAATCAAAGCTCTGACATAGACCCTTCTTGAAAATAAGATGAATTGTAATTGTTTGATGACTAAGAATGAAGTTTGCTAGTTTTCAAGAAAGTTTATAGTCTATGCTTTAACATGTGAATTGCTTGTTGCTTGTTCATGAGAAGTTTTATGAGATGAACTACTGTTATGACATATAATCATGCTAGAAAAGGTGATTGAAATTATCATTGATCAAACTTGTGCACCTTCTAGCTTTCACACTTCATTTTTTTTTTATCATTTACCTACTCGAGGACGAGCAGGAATTAAGCTTGGGGATGCCGATAGGTGTCCAACGTATCTATAATTTATGAAGCATTCATGCTATTTTATTATCCGTTTTGAATGATTACAGGCTTTATTATACACGTTTATATTACTTTTGGGACTAACCTATTAACCGGAGGCCCAGACCATATTGCTGTTTTATTGCCTATTTCAGTGTTTCGAAGAAAAGCAATATCAAACGGAGTCCAAACGGAATGAAACCTTCGGGAGCGTGATTTTTTGGAAGAATATGATCCTGGAGACTTGGAGTTCACGTCATAAGATCCTCGAGGAGGCCAGGAGATATGAGGGCACCCCCCCTACTGGGCGCGCCCCCCTGTCTCGTGGGCCCCTTGAGCAACCCCCGACCGACGGAGTCCAAACGGAATGAAACCTTCGGGAGCGTGATTTTTGGACGAACATGATCCGGGAGACTTGGAGTACAAGCAAGGGAAGCTTCGAGGAGGCCAGGAGATAGGAGGGCGCGCCCACCCCCCTGGGCGAGCCCCCCTATCTCATGAGCCCCTCGTGGCTCCCCTGACCGACCTCTTTTGCCTATATATTCTCTTATACCCTAAAACCATCGAATATGAAGATAGATCGGGAGTTCTGCCGCCGCAAGCCCCTGTAGCCACCAAAAACCTCTCAAGAGCCCATTTCGGCACCCTCCCGGAGGGGGGATCCCTCACCGGTGGCCATCTTCATCATCCCCGCGCTCCCCATGACGAGGAGGGAGTAGTTCACCCTCGGGGCTGAGGGTATGTACCAGTAGCTATGCGTTTGATCTCTCTCTCTCGTGTTCTCTCTATGGCACGATCTTGATGTATCCCGAGCTTTGCTATTATAGTTGGATCTTATGATGTTTTCCCCCATCTACTCTCTTGTAATGGATTGAGTTTTCCCTTTGAAGTTATCTTATCGGATTGAGTCTTTAAGGATTTGAGAACACTTGATGTATGTCTTGCTGTGCTTATCTGTGGTGACAATGGGATATCACATGATCCACTTGATGTATGTTTTGGTGATCAACTTGCGGGTTCCGCCCATGAACCTATGCATAGGGGTTGGCACACTTTTTCATCTTGACTCTCAGGTAGAAACTTTGGGAACTCTTTGAAGTACTTTGTGTTGGTTGAATAGATGAATCTGAGATTGTGTGATGCATATCGTATAATCATGCCCAAGGATACTTGAGGTGACATTGGAGTATCTAGGTGACATTAGGGTTTTGGTTGATTTGTGTCTTAAGGTGTTATTCTAGTATGAACTCTATGATACATTGAACGGAAATAATAGCTTCATGTTATTTTACTACGGACTCTTGAATAGATAGAACAGAAAGGATAACTTTGAGGTGGTTTCGTACCCTACCATAATCTCTTCGTTTGTTCTCCGCTATTAGTGGCTTTGGAGTGACTCTTTGTTGCATGTTGAGGGATTGTTATATGATCCAATTATATTATTATTGTTGAGAGAACTTGCACTAGTGAAAGTATGAACCCTATGCCTTGTTTCCTACCATTGCAATACCGTTTACGCTCACTTTTATCATTAGTTACCTTGCTGTTTTTATATTTTTAGATTACAAAAACCTATATCTACCATCCATATTTAACTTGTATCACCATCTCTTTGCCGAACTAGTACACTTATACATTTAACCATTGTATTGGGCGTGTTGGGGACACAAGAGACTCTTTGTTATTTGGTTGCAGGGTTGTTTGAGAGAGACCATCTTCATCCTATGCCTCCTACGGATTGATAAACCTTAGGTCATCCACTTGAGGGAAATTTGCTACTATCCTACAAACCTATGCACTTGGAGGCCCAACAAGGCGCGGCAAGAACTCTTTGGGAGTGAGCCCCAGGGGTCGGCGGTGACCCCGAAGGAGAGCCCTGCCGCTCTGCTCCCCGAGCTCGTTGAGGCGCTCAAGGACGTCATTGATGGGTTTGGATCCATGGTGCAAGGTGAGGCCCGCATACTTTCTTCCTCGGCCCTGACACATGCCTTCAGCCATCTCTATCTCCGGGATGCTAGCTTCAAGTTTGCCGCCTTGCTCAAGCCCGTGGACCCCGACTCCTGCGACGCTGCTACTGATGCCGTGAAGGGTCCAGTGGACGCCCTGCTGGTCAAGTTGCTCACCGTTTGCCCCGCGGCTGGAGCCAAGGGCAAGGACGATGACGACGTCGTCAACGACGGGACTCCACGGGCGGGCGACGGCGGTGGCCAAGGCTGGAGAGGTGGCTCAATAGTGGTGCTCCTTCCTGGTTTAATTTTGCAATGTGTAACCTGCCTCGTGGAGGCGTTAGAACTTATGCTTGGAACAATATGTTTTGTAATAATTAGCTTATGTCGGCATTCTAGATACGGGGGTACCCAGACTTGCCTGCCTGCGGCCCACTGCATGGCTCCATGGATGGCCTGGTATGGCCCAGCTTCAGCATCAACAACTCAAGACCCTTGCGAAGGGCCAAGCCTCACGAGGCGGGCGACGCCAAGACCTCCAAGAGTGTCGGCCTCCTCAGGCTGGCTCCCGAGGAGAGGAGACTTCTATGCAAGGTGCACCTCACGAGGCTGAAAGCACAAGTGCTCCCTGGGTGATTTTGGTAATTAATGTCAACATATCTCTTGTTGGACTAACACTTTTACCTACTATGTTTCAGATGAGTTCAACAATGAAGTGGCATGGACTAGAGGATGTGGAACCCCTTCACGATGCTAAGAACAAAGGATTGGCTCAAGCTCCAAGATCAAGACTCTACATTTTCTATTTTAGTGATCCAAGATCACATTGAGTCTATAGGAAAAGCCAATACTATCAAGGAGGGATGAGGTGTTGCTTAATGGCTTACTTGCTCAAAGTGCTTAGTGATATGCTCCAAAGCCCTCAACTACCTTCTCACATCCACATATGTCCTAAACCAAAAAGTCTAACTCGGCCCCACCGATTCTTTCTATCCTGCGCCACTGAGTTCAGATGTCATAGCCACTGCCACAAACCCTAGGCAAATCGGTCTCACCGATAGGGATCTCGGTCTCACCGAGATGGGATTGTAATATCTCTGTGTATGTCCATTACCAAAAATCAGTCTCACCGAGTTTGTGCAATCGATACTACCGAGATTACAATGCAAACTCTCTAGTTAACTTATTACCAAAATCAGTCCTACCGAGTTTGTGTAATCGGTCCTACCGAGTTTGCCTGACCAACTCTCTGGTTAGCTTATTACCAAAATCGGTCCCACCGAGTTTGTGTAATCGGTCTCACCGATATTACGTTATTCCCTAACCCTAACCATATCGGTCCTACCGAGTTGCATGTCGGTCCCACCGAAAATCCTAACGGTCACTAGATTTGCTGAATCGGTCCGATCGAGTTTCTCAATTCGGTCCCACCGAGTTTGGCAAGTTGTGTGTAATGGTTAGATTTTGTGTGGAGGCTATATATACCCCTCCACCCACTCTTCATTCATGGAGAGAGCCATCAAAACGAACCTACACTTCCAGCATACATTTTCTGAGAGAGAACCACCTACTCATGTGTTGAGGCCAAGATATTCCATTCCTACCATATGAATCTTGATCTCTAGCCTTCCCCAAGTTGCTTTCCACTCAAATCTTCTTTCCACCAAATTCAAATCCTGTGAGAGAGAGTTGAGTGTTGGGGAGACTATCATTTGAAGCACAAGAGCAAGGAGTTCATCATCAACACACCATTTGTTACTTCTTGGAGAGTGGTGTCTCCTAGATTGGCTAGGTGTCACTTGGGAGCCTCCGACAAGATTGTGGAGTTGAACCAAGGAGTTTGTAAGGGCAAGGAGATCGCCTACTTCATGAAGATCTATAGCTAGTGAGGCAAGTCCTTCGTGGGCGACGGCCATGGTGGGATAAACAAGGTTGCTTCTACGTGGACCCTTCGTGGGTGGAGCCCTTCGTGGACTCGCGCAACCGTTACCCTTCGTGGGTTGAAGTCTCCATCAACGTGGATGTACGATAGCACCACCTATCGGAAGCACGACAAAAACATCTGTGTCTCCAATTGCGTTTGAATCCTCCAATCCCATCCCTTTACATTCTTGCAAGTTGCATGCTTTACTTTCCGTTGCTCATATACTCTTTGCATGCTTGCTTGCTATGTATTGTGAGTGTTAAACTTGTGCCTAAACTCCACTTAAACTTAAAGAAGTTAAAAACTGCAACTTTTGGTAGTTAGTGTCTAATCACCCCCCTCTAGACACCTCTTCTCGATCCTTTCAGAGGCTTAGCCGACGTGAGCCTTGACGATCAAGGCCAGGCGGGCGCCAGCGGGCGCAGAGTACCAGTTTCCTCTTTGGTGCAAAGGAGGCAAGCAGCAGGCGCGGAGTCCCGAGGAATCAGCCAAAGGTTTCCATTATGGTGCAACAAGATGAAGACCGCCAGGATGGCAGGACGGAGGTCAACACAAAGCCCACCGCAGCATCACGACCAGAGGCTTTTGCAGGCGAAGACCACTTTAGTCAGGATAGGATGTACTTCTTGTCCCCCTTCAAATCGGGCCGTTGTGGGATCCCTTCCTGCCAACGTTTGGGAAGAGGACCAAGGCCGCTATAAATAGGACTTAGCCACCACCATAGAAGGGGAGAGAGATCCGAAGGGACAGAAGCCTTTCCTCCTTCACCAGCTCTCTTGAGCCCAAGAACACCTCACCTCCTAAGGATGTTCATCCATTGTACTAGTTCATCCTCTGCCCCTCGAGGCAATCCACCACAAAGCTGGAGTAGGGTATTACACTGCAAGGTGGCCCGAACTAGGATAAACGGCTGTGTCTCTCTATCCCTTTGAGTTCGATGCACAAGGCTGTGAGGATCGTGAGTAGG
The DNA here is from genome assembly GCF_018294505.1 of Triticum aestivum. Classification (NCBI taxonomy): domain Eukaryota; kingdom Viridiplantae; phylum Streptophyta; class Magnoliopsida; order Poales; family Poaceae; genus Triticum; species Triticum aestivum. The sequence goes on along the minus strand of NC_057804.1, from coordinate 271,384,061 downwards.
CAGGCTGGGTAGGTTGAGATCTCCGCATGCACCCCAGAGTTCGAACCTGTCAAGGGTTTGCGGAACCCGAAATCCAACATTTGGCACGCCAGGTAGGGGTGCATCAGAGATCCGCTGTTCCGTCCGCCACATCCCGCCGTCGGCTTTGATGGCAGGTGCTCCCTCATCGACTTGGCCATCGTGCTCCTTTGGGGGAGCCATGGGTGTAACGCCCCGGATCCGATGCGCCAGGTGTCTTCCAGTTATTCGCCGTCGTTGCTGTGTCATTTGTTTGCGTGTTGCATTTTGCCATGTCATCATCTGCATTTCACCTGCATGTTTTTCAAAAACTTGCATCCGTTCGTGTTCCGCCGGTTCTCTCCGTTGTCCGTTCGGAGCCCAGCCACACATGCATGCGCCCGTCGCACCTCTCAGAGCTTGTTTCATGAGCGGGATAAAATCGTTCTCGGAATAGACTGAGATTTGCCGAGTGGCCTTGGTATATCACCGGTAGACCGCCTGTCAAATTCCGTTCCATTTGGAGGTCGTTTGATGCCCCAACGGTTAACCGAGCTAACCGAAACCCCCCTTTTCTCTTGCAGCCTAGCACCCTTTCACACAGCCCACCTAACCAATCTAAATCCCCTCCATGCTCTCCGTCGTTGGATCACGATCGTGTGGGCGAAAACCGCTCCTCATTTGGATTCTCCTAGCTCCCTCAACCTATAAATAAGTCCCTTCCCCCAAAATTCGCAGTCCAAACCCTAGTCTTCTTCATCCTCGCACCGTCGGACACGTTCGCGCCGCCACCGAACATGTCCACTACCCGCAACCACGTCGCCCGGGCCAATCCAGGCACGCCACATTGTCCTCGCCGCCTCCCGCAGCCAACCGCACGCCGCCATGTGTTGCCCCGCGCCTCCCACCGCCGCCAGCCCGCGCGGCCCGCAGCAGACCCGCCCGGGCCGGATCTGGGCCTGAGCTGACCCGCGCCCAGCGCCGCTCCTCCCGAACCGCGCCGCCACACCTCCCGTTCACCGCCTCCCTCCGCCGGTGCGCCGCCGCGTGATGTCTACTACACAACCTTCTTGTAGACGTTGTTGGGCCTGCAAGTGCGCAGGTTTGTTGGACGGTAGCAAATTTCCCTCAAGTGGATGACCTAAGGTTTATCAATCCATGGGAGGCGTAGGATGAAGATGGTCTCTCTCAAGCAACCCTGCAACCAAATAACAAAGAGTCTCTTTTGTCCGGAACACACCCAATACAATGGTAAATTGTATAGGTGCACTAGTTCGGCGAAGAGATGGTCATAGAAGTGCAATATGGATAATAGATATAGGTTTTTGTAATCTGAAATATAAAAACAGCAAGGTAACTAATGATAAAAGTGAGCACAAACGGTATTGCAATGATAGGAAACAAGCCCTAGGGTTCATACTTTCACTAGTGCAATTTCTCTCAACAATAATAACATAGATAGATCATATAACAATCCCTCAACATGCAACAAAGAGTCACTCCAAAGCCACTAATAGTGGAGAACAAATGTAGAGATTATGGTAGGGTATGAAACCACCTCAAAGTTATCCTTTTTGATCGATCTATTCAAGAGTTCGTAGTAAAATAACATAGAGCTATTCTTTCCGCTCGATCCATCATAGAGTTCATACTAGAATAACACCTTAAGACACAAATCAACCAAAACCCTAATGTCACCTACATACTCCGTTGTCACCTCAAGTATCCGTGGGCATGATTATACGATATGCGTCACACAATTTCAAATTCATCCAACCAACACAAAGTACTTCAAAGAGTGCCCCAAAGTTTCTACCGGAGAGTCAAGAAAATGTGTGCCAACCCCTATGCATAGGTTCATGGGCGGAACCCGCAAGTTGGTCACCAAAACATACATCAAGTGGTACGTGAAATCCCATTGTCACCACAGATAAACACGGCAAGACATACATCAAGTTCTCTCAAAGTAAAGACTCCATCCGATAAGATAACTTCAAGAGGGAAACTCAATTCATCACAAGAGAGTAGAGGGGGGAGAAACATCATAAGGTCCAACTATAATAGCAAAGCTCGCGATACATCAAGATCGTGCCATAGAGAGAACACGAGAGAGAGAGAGATCAAACACATAGCTACTAGTAGATACCCTCAGCCCCGAGGGTGAACTACTCCCTCCTCGTCATGGATTGCACCGAGATGATGAAGATGGCCACCGGTGATGGGTTCCCCCTCCGCCAGGGTGCCGGAACGGGCTCTTGAGAGGTTTTTGGTGGCTATAGAGGCTTGCGGCGGCGGAACTCCCGATCTATCTTGATATTCGATGGTTTTAGGGTACGTAGGCTTATATAGGCGAAAGAAGTCGGCCGGGGGTTGCTCGAGGGGCCCACGAGACAGGGGGGCGCGCCCAGTAGGGGGGGGGGGTGCCCCCATATCTCCTGGCCTCCTTGAGGATCTTATGACATGAACTCCAAGTCTCCAGGATCATATTCTTCCAAAAAATCACACTGCCGAAGGTTTCATTCCGTTTGGACTCCATTTGATATTCCTTTTCTTCGAAATACTGAAACAGGCAATAAAACAGCAATATGGGTTGGGCCTCCGGTTAATAGTTAGTCCCAAAAGTAATATAAAAGTGTATAATAAAGCCCATAATCGTTCAAAACAGATAATAAAATAGCATGAGTGCTTCATAAATTATAGATACGTTGGAGACGTATCAGCATCCCCAAGCTTAATTCCTACTCGTCCTCGAGTAGGTAAATGATAAAGAAATAATTTATGAAGTGTGAATGCTAGAAGGTGCACAAGTTTGATCAATGATAATTTCAATCACCTCTTCTAGCATGATAATATGTCATAACAGTAGTTCATCTCATAAAACTTCTCACGATAAAGTAACAAGCAATTCACATGTCAAAGCATAGACCATAAACTTTCTTGAAAACTAGCAAACTTCATTCTTAGTCATCAAACAATTGCAATTCATCTTATTTTCAGGAATAGCAAACTCCACATACTCAACTATCAAATAGTCTTCTACAATTGCTAACACTCACGCAATGCTTGTTGTTATGAAGTCTTAATCAAACACTGAGAAAGATAGGGGCTTATAGTGTTGCCTCCCAATGATTCACCTTTGGGTGATGTCAACAATAATAGTTCATGCTAACTTACATCCAATTGGATATATATATCAGGATCACCCCAACACAAAGTGCTTGCCAAAAGATAAAATGAAAAAGGGAAAGGTGAAGATCACCTTGACTCATCAATAAAGTAAAAGACATAAAGTAAAATATAGGCCCTTTGCAGAGGGAAGCAGAGGTTGTCATGCGCTTTTAGGGTTGGATGCACAAAATCTTAATGCGAATGAACGTCACTTTATATTGCCACTTGTACATGGACCTTTATTATGCAGTCCGTCGCTTTTATTGCTTCCATAAGAAGATCGTATAAAGCTATTTTCTTCACACCAAAATATCATACATATTTAGAGAGCAATTTTTATTGCTTGCACCGATGACAACTTACTTGAAGGATCTTACTCAATCCATAGGTAGGTATGGTGGACTCTCATTGCAAAACTGGGTTTAAGGATATTTGGAAGCACAAGTAGTATCTCTACTTGGTGCAAGGAATTTTGGCTAGCAAGAGGGGGAAAGGCAAGCTCAACATGTTTGAATGATCCATGACAATATAATTTAACTGAGATGTCGGAAAACATAAACCATTATGTTGTCTTCCTTATCCAACATCAACTCTTTAGCATGTCATACTTAATGAGTGCTCCCAATTATAAAAGATGTCTAGGATAGTATTTTTATATGTGGAATCTCTCTTCCTTCAATATTCGTTCATGGATTATTCAAATGACCAATACAATGCTTGCTAACCTTCAATAAATTTACAACCTCTACTTCTTAGATGTGAAGTCATAACTCCCCATGGGATAAGCAAATGAGACATATATAATTTCAGATTTATGACAATCAACTCATTCAACCATTTACTCATAGGATATAAGTGAAGCACACGAGTAAATGAAAAACTACTCCAAATAGATATAAGTGAAGATCAATGAGTAGCTAAATAATTATGTAGCTATATGAAGACTCTCTCTCATTTAAGAATTTCAGATCTTGGTATTGTATTCAAACAGAAAGCAAAACAAAATAAAATGACATTGCAAGGATAGCACAACTCATGTGAAGAAGCAAAAACTTAGGCTCAACCGATACTAACTGATAATTGTTGAAGAAGAAAGGTGGGATGCCTACCGGGGCATACCCAAGATTAGATGCTTGAGACTTCTTGATATATTATCTTGGGGTGCCTTGGTCATCCCCAAGCTTGAACTTTTGTGTCTCCTTAATTCCTCTCATATCATGGTTTCTCTTTTTATCAAAAGCTTCATCCACAACAAACTCAACAAGAACTCGTGAGATAGGTTAGTATAAACCAATGCAAAAACCTTATCATTTTCTGCTATAGCAAATCACTAAAATTATGATTCCACATTGCATACTAAATGCCTCTGCATATTTAACACTCCTATCCTCAAATAGAATCATTAAACCAGCAAACATACGCAAGCAATGCAAACATAACAGCAATCTGCCAAAACAGTATAGTCTGTAAAGAATGCAAGATTCATCATACTTCCCTAACTCCACAAATTATTAGAGAAAATTCCCACTATAGTAAATTTACCAGATCTCATTATGCAAAAGGTTTCATCATTATATCATTCTCTGACTTTTCTAGCGAATTTTTGCAACAGCGGTAAACTTTCTGTTTTCAAACAGCAACATGTATACTAGAAAAATAAGCATGGAAAAGGCTATCCTTGACATTTTTATTGAAACTAAAGGTGAAAAACATTATTCTAAATAACAGCAAGCAAATAATAACAAAATAAAATGACTCTCCCAGAAAAACACATATCATGTGGTGAATAAAAATATAGCTCCAAGTAAAGTTACCGATGAAGGAAGACGAAAGAGGGGATGCCATCCGGGGCATCCCCAAGCTTAGGCTTTTGGCTATTCTTGAATATTATCTTGGGGTGCATGGGGAATCCCCAAGATTAGGCTCTTTCCACTCCTTATTCCATAGTTCATCGAATCTTTACCCAAAACTTGAAAACTCCACAACACAAAACTCAACAGAAAACTCGTAAGCTCCGATAGTATATGAAAATAAAACCACCACTTAGATACTGTAATGAACTCATTCTAAATTCATATTGGTGTAATATCTAATGTACTCCAACTTATCTATGGTTCGTACCACTTAATACTAGCCATAGATTCATCAAAATAAGCAAACAACACATAGAAAACAGAATCTGTCAAAAACAGAACAGTCAGTAGTAATCTGTATCAAACGTATACTTATGGAACTCCAAAAATTCTACCAAATTAGTAAGTCTTAAGCAATTTGTGTACCAATCCATAGAAAAAAGAATCAGATCAGCATAATGTTTATGTGAATTGACAAAACTAATTTACTGGGTGCAAAAGTTTCTGATTCTCAGCAGGATCAACAAAACTATCACCGTAAGCTATCCTAAAGGTCTTACTTGGCACTTTGTTGAAACAAAAGCTATAAAACATGATTAATAAAGTAGCATAATCATGTGAACACACAAAAACAGTAAGGATAAATATTGGGTTGTCTCCCAACAAGCGCTTTATTTTAATGCCTTTCTAGCTAGGCATGATGATGACAATGATGCTCACATAAAAGATAAGAATTGAAACATAACAGGAGCATCATGAAGCATATTACTCGCACATTTAAGTCTAACCCACTTCCTATGCATAGGGATTTTGTGAGCAAACAACTTATGGGAACAATAATCAACTAGCATAGGAAGGTAAAACAAGCATAGCTTCAAAACTTGAAGCACATAGAGAGGAAACTTGACATTATTGCAATTCCTACAAGCATATGTTCCTCCCTCATAATAATTTTCAGTAGCATCATGAATGAATTAAACAATATAACCAACACCTAAAGCATTCTTTTCATGATCTACAAGCATAGAAAATTTACTACTCTCCACATTAGCAAATTTCTTCTCATGAATAGTAGTGGGAGCAAACTCAACAAAATAATTAGCATGTGAGGCATAATCCAATTGAAAACTAAAATCATGATGACAAGTTTCATGGTTATCATTATTCCTAATAGCATACAAGTCATCACAATAATCATCATAGTTAGCAACTTTGTTCTCATAATCAATTGGAACCTCGTCCGAAATGGTGGATTCATCACTAAATAAAGTTGACACTCTTCCAAATCCAATTTCATGTTCATCACAATAAGATTCAACATCCTACAAAATAGTGGGATCACTACTTCCTAAAGTTGACACTCTTCCAAACCCACTTTCATCTATATAATCATCATAAATAGGAGGCATGCTTTCCTCATAATAAATATTCTCATCAAAACTTGGGGGACTAAACATATCATCTTCATCAAACATGGCATCCCCAAGCTTGTGGCTTTGCATATAATTAGCATCATGGATATTCAAGGAATTCATACTAACAACATTGCAATCATGCTCATCAATCAAAGATTTAGTACCAAGCATTTTAATGCATTCTTCTTCTAGCACTTGAGCACAATTTTCCTTTCCATCATTCTCACGAAAGATACAAAAAGATAAAGCGTATGAGGCAAACTCAATTCCATTTTTTGTAGTTTTCTTTTATAAACTAAACTAGTGATAAAACAAGAAACAAAAAGATTCAATTGCAAGATCTAAAGATATACCTTCAAGCACTCACCTCCCCGGCAACGGCGCCAGAAAAGAGCTTGATGTCTACTACACAACCTTCTTCTTGTAGACGTTGTTGGGCCTGCAAGTGCACAGGTTTGTAGGACAGTAGCAAATTTCCCTGAAGTGGATGACTTAAGGTTTATCAATCCGTGGGAGGCGTAGGATGAAGATGGTCTCTCTCAAGCAACCCTGCAACCAAATAACAAAGAGTCTCTTGTGTCCCCAACACACCCAATACAATGGTAAATTGTATAGGTGCACTAGTTCGGCGAAGAGATGGTGATACAAATGCAATATGGATAGTAGATTTAGGTTTTTGTAATCTGAAAATATAAAAACAGCAAGGTAACTAATGATAAAAGTGAGCGTAAACGGTATTGCAACGGTAGGAAACAAGACCTAGGGTTCATACTTTCACTAGTGCAAGTTCTCTCAACAATAATAACATAGATAGATCATATAACAATCCCTCAACATGCAACAAAGAGTCATTCCAAAGCCACTAATAGTGGAGAACAAACGTAGATATTATGGTAGGGTACGAAACCACCTCAAAGTTATCCTTTTTTATCGATCAATTCAAGAGTTCGTAGTAAAATAACATAGAGCTATTCTTTCCGCTCGATCCATTATAGAGTTCATACTAGAATAACACCTTAAGACACAAATCAACCAAGACCCTAATGTCACCTAGATACTTCATTGTCACCTCAAGTATCCGTGGGCATGATTATACGATATGCCTCACACAATCTCAAATTCATCCAACCAACACAAAGTACTTCAAAGAGTGCCCCAAAGTTTCTAACGGAGAGTCAAGAAAACGTGTGCCAACCCCTATGCATAGGTTCTTGGGCGGAACCCGCAAGTTGGTCACCAAAACATACATGAAGTGGCACGTGAAATCCCATTGTCACCACAGATAAACACGGCAAGACATACATCAAGTGTTCTCAAAGTAAAGACTCAATCCGATAAGATAGCTTCAAGAGGGAAACTCAATTCATGACAAGAGAGTAGAGGGGGGAGAAACATCATAAGATCCAACTATAATAGCAAAGCTCGCGATACATCAAGATCGTGCCATAGAGAGAACATGAGAGAGAGAGAGATCAAACACATAGCTACTGGTACATACCCTCAGCCCCGAGGGTGAACTACTCCCTCCTCGTCATGGATAGCACTGGGATGATGAAGATGGCCACCGGTGATGAGTTCCCCCTCCGGCAGGGTGCCGGAACGGGCTCCCAAGAGGTTTTTGGTGGCTACAGAGGCTTGCGGCGGCGGAACTCCCGATCTATCTTGATATTCGATGGTTTGAGGTACGTAGGCTTATATAGGCGAAAGAAGTCGGTCGGGGGGGGGGGTGCTCGAGGGGCCCATGAGACAGGGGGGCGTGCCCAGTAGGGGGGTGTCGGGGAAGCTGATCCACAAACACCTATGGGACCGGCGGACCGAGCCCCTTTAGGTTTGGCGGGGGGCGGAGGTCGCACGAAGAGCGGATCGAGGCGAAGCACACGAGCAGTTTTACCCAGCTTCGGAGCTCTCCGGAGAGATAATACTCCTACTGCTGCTTGTCTGGTTGTATTGAGTTCTTGCTCAGGAGCGCTGAGTGCTATAGTACGCACCAGCTACTAACGAGACCGAGCATGAGTGTTTTTCTGGCTTCGAAACCCCCCGCCCTTCGTTGCGCATGGGCCTCCTTTTATACGCTCAAGGGGTCTCCGACAGGTGGCAACGTAGACAAGGGTAAAAATGGAAAAGGAATTGCGGTTGGTACAACTACTTGTACAGTGTATCCTACCTAACCCTGACGGTAGGGGACAAAGGCATTAAATGCCCGTCTGCATCGCCCAAATAGTGCAAAAAGGACCGTCAGGGACGCCACCGTTTGCCACGATGGCAGTCTTGTGAGCGTCGCTTGCCACCGCGCACCTCTGGCTGCACAGCCTCTTGCCACGCGCGTCTGGAAAGGCCTTAGGGCGACACGTTGGTGGATGTGCTGGAGCGCGGGTACTGAGTGGTAGCCTGTCACGGCAAGCGCCTTGCCGCGGATATTGTCTTGTCGCGCCCGGAAGCTTGTCGCTCACCGGGCCTTGCCGGGACGCGTGGCGCGTCGCGGCAAGTTCCTTGTGATGCCTTGGTTGGCCTTCGCGGCAAGCTCCTCTTGCCGGGGCCTTGTCTCCTTGGCTTGAATACTTTGTTCTTGAATGGTTCCAAAGGAACGACGAAGGACCTTGGCGGTCACCCGGCAAGCCTTGCCGCGGGGTGCTGCAACTGCCCGTGCACAAGTTGGGGGTACTAGGGTACCCCTACTCTAGTACACCGACAGGAGCCCCGGGCCTGGGCCACACATGGCGCCGAGCGCAGTTGGGCCAGGCCCAAAATAGGGCACGGGCACGCGCGGCCTGGGTTACGCCGTATCTTACTCTGTATCCACCGCGCCCTCCCCGAACGGCACGCGTTGAATGCGACGTCGTGGGAGAGATTGTGGGTGGTTTCTTTATTCGGAATAACGGAACGCCCGCCCCCTCCCTCTTTATAAGCAGGGGAAACAGGGGCAGTTCGCCCGTCTCGCCGGTTGCTACTCCAATCTCAGAAATCTCCGCCGCTCCCCCCTTCTTCCCAAAGCTGAAAGAGAGCAGCGCTCCGCCCCCCATTGCCACCAGCATCACCAACGCCGCCGATCTCCCCCACCACCTTCGTCATGGCTCCGAAAGCCGACAAGGGGAAGGTCATGAAGTCGGCTGAGGCGCAGCGGCTCGCGGCGCTGTGAAAGGAGCAGGCAATCTCCCCCCCCCAGCTCGACGCGAAGGAGCTGAGGGAGTACTACTACCTCTTCTGGTCGATGGAGATGCGAGCGCATCCGCGCACGAAGGTACTCCTAGCTGCCGCTTCGGAACTGGCTCCGAATGGATACCCTTTCTTCGCACTGTTCTTCTACTGCGGGCTCTGCCCGCCTTTCTCTGAATTTTTCTGCGATATCAAGAACACCTACGGGTTCCACCTCCTTGACTTCACCCCCAATGCCGTTCTGACCATGGCAGTTTTCGCACATCTCTGCGAAAACTTTGTCGGAGTCCATCCAAATGTCGCTCTTTTTCGCCACTTCTTTATGCCCCGAGTCGAGAGAGGAGAATCTTTATCCGACGGAATCGCCTGATTCTCAAGAGCTGGCAAGAAGGAAGCTTATCTGGAGGGAGAGCTCCACAGCAAGTGGGAGGAATGGAGAGCAGAATGGTGCTGGATTGTCGAGGATAACCCGCAGCCATTCACCGCCCAGCGCCAAGTCCCAATAGCACGCGGCAACGATTGGAGCAACGTGGCCCCGGAAGACGATAGGCTGAAGATTCCCGTCATCCGGATCTTACGCCTCAGGCTTGCCGGGCTCACCGTAGGCGCCGTTGGCGCAGATTTCCTTCGCCACCGCATCGCCCCCCTGCAGGAGAGGAGGAGACCCGCCTGGGAGTTCCAAAACTCGGCGGATATCATGAGGCTGCGCCCGGGCCTGAACTTCAACTTCACCGTCCTAGAGCTGGACGCGATGATCCTGGAGCTGTTCAAGCGCGATCCTCAGCATCCCGAAGCGTTCATGTTGCTGAGGGGTGTCGTTCCGTTGTGCAACAACTCCTCGCTCGACCGCATCCTCGCAATGATGCCGCTGTGTGATTTGCATGGAATCGTCCCAACCTGGCAAGAGCCTGCGGATGACGTCGTGGGGGATTTCTTTGACGGCTTGGTAGAAGTGCCGGTCCGCTCCGACGAACAGAAGAGCCTCACCCCACGACACCACCGATGCGGAGATGCAACACATCGCCACTAGGCTGGAAGAGGCGGCAGCAGCCGCTGCCGCGGGTGAGTTTGGATTCACCGTGGAGGAGGCAGAGGCAGCAGAGGCGGCAAGCCTTGTCGAGCGAGAGGAGTTTGCCGGCGAGGAAGAGCTTGTCGGGCCTGAAGCTGAGTCGAGCGAGCCCGCCGAGGGCACGAGCGACTCGTTGAAGATCGGCTCCTCCTCCTCCCCACCTTCAGCCAGCTCGCCGCAAGCGGAGCCCCCAGCTCCACCAAGAAGGCGTCTCCGCAAGGCCGGGGACGTAGCGGGGCGGCAGGCGAATCAACAGCCGCCGTGCCGCGCGACACGCTCTACCGCGGCAAGCACTGTTGCCGCGGGAGCGCCTCACGCCGTTGCGGCAACTAGAGCGGGGTCTTCCCGGTCCACCGCTACTTCTCCTGCCAAGCGGACAAGGGAGCCTACTCCTCTGCCTCGTAGCACCGGAGGCGAGCCGGACTTCGATCTCTCCGCGCTCAGCTCCGACGAGGAAGAAGAAGAGTAAGATTCTTTGCTGTACTTGTAGTTCTTCAATTCTTGCTGTTTTGCCTTGTATCTGATTTGCTTTACTCCGAGCCCATGCCTTTTCAGGACTCTGGCCTAGAGAGCAGCGAAGAGAGCCAAGGTCCCGGTGATTGTCATCGAGGAGGAACCCACCACGACAGCAGGGGGCGTGCCCGAGACCACCTTGCCGGACCCGGCAACTTTTCCCCAAAGCAGCCCCCATCGCAGCCCCCAGCGTAAGTATATAGTTTACTTCCTACTGTCAGGCGCGCATGGGTGATCTTTCTTTGCTGATATCTGACTGTTGGTTTGTGCAGGAGCAGAGCAGCCTCACCAGGAGAGCCCGGAAGCCATTCCCGAAGTGCCATCTGCTTCAACTACACCGCCAAGGGAGAATTCCCCGGCAAGGGAGCGTTCTCCGGCAAGGGAGAACTCTCCGGCAAGGGACAGTTCTCTGGCAAGGGACAGCACCAGTGATCCTCTGGTGGTTGAGACCACGACTGCAGATCCTAGTACAGGTAATCCTCTTTCTTGAAAACTTCCCTTGGGTTCATCTTCTTTTGATTTTCTTTTTGGATATTTGCTTGACTTTTCTCTTTTTTCCGTTCGTCAGATCCATCTGCCACGGAGCCGATGGAAACCGAGGTCGCCGGCGAGGATGGCGCGCACAGCAATACCGACGATGCCGTTGCCACCGAAGGAGAAGCCGGCGCTGATGATCCCGCCGGCGAAGAGGCCGCCAAAGCTGCCGCCGCAGAAGTTGGCGAGGGATCCGGCGATCGCACTGACGGCCCCGAGGCCGCAGGAGCGTCAGGCGCTACGCCGACCGCCGATCCCTCCGCCGCTGCTGCAGCGCCAGGCTCCGAAGAGCCCCAGCCCGACGCCTATTTGAAGGCCGGCGATGGCATCTTCATCAAGCTCCCCTGGGCGTCAAGCTCCAGGGCGCCGGTCGAAGGAGAAACCTTGGATGGAGAGGTGCTCACCTCCGCTGGGCTGACGCTGGTCGACGCGCCAAGCAGCAGCAGCGACGAGCCTGAGGAGGAGCGGCTGCTGCGGAAGCTATTGTCGCTTTACCGCGCCCGACAGGCCAAGCTAGAATCCCGAGAAGCGCTTATCGCGAAGGCGGGAGTGGACATCGAGAAGCGCGCGGAGGAGCTCCGGGGTCTCAGGCAGGAAGCTCTCTGATCCCTGGCAGAGGAGCGGGAGCAAGTCGCCAAGGAGCGGAAAGCCTTCCTCCTCGAGAAGGCTGAGGTTGAAGAGCAACAGCGGCTCGCTGCCGAGAAGCTATCTACGCAGGAAGGCGAATTGGCGCAGCGCAAGGTCAACCTTGACAGCCACGAGGAGGAGCTTGGCGCGCGCGAGCAAGCAATTGGCGGGGCTCTCAAGGAAGCAAAGGATGCTACCGCAGCTGCCGAGGCCGCCAAGAAGGAGCTGGAGACGAAGATGGCACAACTGGAGGCCGATCTCAAGGCGAGCGGCGAGGAGCTTGCCGCGCTCAAGCGTGAGCGCGAGAAGGACGCCGCCGCTCATGGCGAGCTGCAGGGTCATCTCGCTGAGAGGAGCAAAGAGCTTAGCGTCACCAAGGACTCCAACGCAGATCTTGAGTTGAAGCTGGCCACTTTGACCAAGACGCTGGACGGCGCCAGGGAGCAGGAAGTGGCCTTGAAGGAGAAGATCAAGGCCGACGAGGCGCTGCTGGCGAGTGTTGCTGCCGCCCAGAATGCTTTTAGGGAGACTGTGGAGCACTGGACCGAGGGGCTCGTGAATGTTGCCGCCGCCATCGACGGGGAGCTGGCGCAGCTGGGGATGGAGGACCTCGGGTATTCTTCCAACGAGCACCTCCAACCCAGCGCCAAGCTCAGCTTGTTCTTCAAAGGCGTGGCGACGGCCCTCCAGCGACTCCGGGAGAAGATCCCAAAGCAGCTGCCCGACGAGTCGCGCAAGATCTGCGCGGGAGTTCTTCAAAAGGTGCTGGTGAAGGTGGCCTTCCGCAACCCAGGCCTCAACCTCACCAACATCCTCAGGTCCCTGCCGCCGGATGCTGATCTGGAAGCACTCAAGGCCCTTGTCGCACCAATTGTGGACAAGGTGAGCGAGATCAAGAGGGTTGAGGGCGATCGCGTTGTCGGGGAAACTGATCCACGAACACCTATGGGGCCGGCAGATCGTGGCCCCCTTCGGTTCGGCAGGGGGCGGAGATCGCACGAAGAGCAGATCGAGGCGAAACACACGAGCAGTTTACCCAGCTTCAGAGCTCTCCGGAGAGATAATACTCCTACTTCTGCTTGTCTGATTGTATTGTGTTCTTGCTAGAGAGAGCTAGGTGTTTCTCTGGCTTCCGAATGAGCCGAACCCCCTTTACGTTGCGCATGGGCCTCCTTTTAGATGCTCAAGGGGTCACCGACAGGTGGCAACGTAAACAAGGGTAAAAACGTAAAAAGAGAGGTAGTTGGTACAGCTACCTGAACAGTGCAGCCTACCTAACCCTGACGGCAGGGGACAAAGGCATTAAATGCCCGTCTGCGTCGCCCAAACAGTGTAAAAAGGGACCGTCAGGGGAGCCACCGCTCGCCACGATGGCAGTCTTGTCAGCTTCGCATGCCACCGCGCACTGCTGGCTGCACAGCCTCCCGCCACGCGCGCCTGGAAAGGCCCCCAGAGTGACACGTTGGTGGATGTGCTGGAGCGTGGGTACAGAGTGGTAGCCTGCCGCGGCAAGCGCCTTGCCGCGTCCGTTGTCTTGTCGGGTCCGGAAGCTTGTCGCTCACCGGGCCTTGCCGGGACGCGCGGCGCGTCGCGGCAAGTTCCTTGAAATGCCTTGGTTGGCCTTCCCGGCAAGCTCCTCTTGCCGGGGCCTTGTCTCCTGAGCTTAAATACTTTGTTCTTGAATGGCTCCAAAGGAACCACGGAGGACCTTGGCGGTCACCCGGCAAGCCTTGCCGCGGGGTGCTGCAACTGCCCGTGCACAAGTTCGGGATACTAGGGTACCCCTACTCTAGTACACCGACAGGAGCCCCCGGGCCTGGGCCACACACGGTGCCGAGCGCTGTTGGGCCAGGCCCAAAGCAGGGCACGGGCACGCGCGGCCTGGGTCACGCCGTATCTTGCTCCGTATCCACCGCGCCCTCCCCGAACGGCACGCGTTGAATGCGGCATCGTGGGAGAGATCGTGGGTGGTTTCTTTATTCGGAAGGGCGAAACGTCCGCCCCCTCCCTCTTTATAAGCAGGGGAAATAGGGGCAGTTTGCCCACTTCGCCGGTTGCTACTCCATTTTCACAAATCTCCGCCGCTCGCCCCTTCTTCCCGAAGCCGAAGGAGAGCAGCGCTCCGCCCCCCATTGCCACCAGCATCACCAACGCCGCCGATCTCCCCCACCACCTCCGCCATGGCTCCAAAAGCCGACAAGGGGAAGGGCGTGAAGTCGGCCGAGGCGCAGCGGCTCGCGGCGCTGCGGAAGGAGCGGGCCCTCTTCTCCCCTCAGCTCGGTGCGAAGGAGCTGAGGGAGTACTACTACCTCTTCTGGTCGACGGAGACGCGAGCGCATCCGCGCACGAGGGTACTCCCGGCCACCGCTCCGAGACTGGCTCCGAACGGGTATCCCTTTTTCGCGCTGTTCTTCTACTGCGGGCTCTGCCCGCCTTTCTCTGAATTCTTTTGCGACATCATGAACACCTACGGGTTCCGCCTCCTTGACTTCACCCCCAATGCTGTCCTGACCATGGCAGTTTTCGCACATCTGTGCGAAAACTTTGTCGGAGTCCACCCAAACGTAGCCCTTTTCCGCCACTTCTTCATGCCTCGGGTTGAGAGAGGAGAGCCTCTTGCCGGCGGGATCGCTTGGATCTCGAGAGTCGGCAAGAAGGAAGCATATCTGGAGGGTGAGCTCCGCAGCAAGTGGGAGGAGTGGAGAGCAGAGTGGTGCTGGATCGTCGAGGAGAACCCGCAGCCATTTACTGCCCTGCGACAAGCCCCAATAGCGCGCGACAACGATTGGAGCAACGTGGCCCCGGAAGACGGCAGGCTGAAAATTGCCATCACTCGGATCCTTCGCCACAGGCTTGCCGGGCTCACCGTAGGCGCTGTCGGCGCAGATTTTCTTCGCCGCCGCATCGCCCCCTTGCAGGAGAGGCGGAGACCCGCCTCGGAGTTCAAGAACTCGGCGGATATCATGAGGCTGCGCCCGGGCCTCAACTTCAACTTCACCGTCCTGGAGCTGGATGCGATGCTCCTGGAGCTGTTCAAACGCGATCCTCAGCATCCATTCACGTTGCCGAGGACTGTTGTTCCGTTGTGCAACAATTCTTCGCTCGACCGGATCCGCGCAATGATGCCGTTGTGCGATTCGCACGGAATCGCCCCAACTTGGCAAGAACCTGCGGATGACATCGTGCGGGTGTTCTTCGACGACTTGGTAGAAGTGCTGGTCCCCGCTGATGAACAGAAGAGCCTCACCCGCGACACCACTGATGATGAGATGCAGCGCATCGCCACCAGGCTGGAAGAGGTGGCGGCAGCAGTTGCCGCGGGCGAGTTCGGGTTCACCATGGAGGAGGCAGAGGCGGCAGAGGCGGCAAGCCTTGCCGAGCGCGAGGAGTTTGCCGGCGAGGAAGATCTTGCCGGCCCTGAAGCTGAGCCGAGCGAGCCCGGCGAGGAAGAGCCCGAACCTTCAGACAGCTTGCCGCAGGCGGAACCCCCGGCCCCGCCAAGAAGGCGTCTCGCAAGGCCGCGGACGTAGCGGGGCGGCAGACGGGTCAACAGCCGCCGAGCCGCGCGACACGCTCTACCGCGGCAAGCACCGTTGCCGCGGGAGCGCCTCACGCCGCTGCGGCAACTGGAGCGGGGTCTTCCCGGTCCGCCACCACTGCTCCTGCCAAGCGGGCGAGGGAGCCTACTCCTCCGCCTCGCCGCACCGGAGGCGAGCCGGACTTCGATCTCTCCGCGCTCAGCTCCGACGACGAAGAAGAAGAGTAAGATCCCCTTGCTGTCCTCGTAGTTCTTCAATTCTTGCTATCTTGTTGCTTTCGTCTTGTATCTGACTTGCTTCGATCTGACTCCATTCCTTTTCAGGATGCTGGCCCAGAGAGCGGCGAAGAGAGACAAGGCCCCGGTGATTGTCATCGAAGATGATCCCACCGTGTCAGCAGGGGGTGTGTCTGAGACCACCTTGACGGACCCGGCAACTACTCCCCAAAGCAGCCCCCAACGCAGCCCCCAGCGTAAGTTTATAGTTTACTTCCTGCCGTCAGGCGCGCATGGGTGCTCTTTTCTCTACTGATATCTTGACTGCTGATTTGTGTAGGAGCGGAACAGCCTCACCAGGAGTGCCCGGAGGCTGCTCCCGAAGTGCCATCTGCTTCGACTACACCGCCAAGGGAGGAGTCCCCGGCAAGGGAGCGCTCTCCGGCAAGGGGGAACTCTCCGGCAAGGGACAGTTCTCCGGCAAGGGATGGCACTAGTGATCCTCCGGCGGTTGAGACCGCGACCGCGGATCCTAGCACAGGTAATTTTCTGGCCTGAAAACTTCCCTTGGGTTCTTCTTCTTCTGAATTTTCTTTCTTGGATTTTTGCTTGACTTTTCTCCCTTTTTCGTTCCTCAGATCCATCTACTGCGGAGCCAATGGAAACCGAGGACGCCGGCGAGGAGAACGCGCGCGGCAACAACGACGACGCCGCCGCCACCGAAGAAGAGGCCGCTGCTGATGATCCCACCGGCGAATAGGCTACCAAGGCTGCCGCCGCAGAAGCTGGCAAGGAATCCGGCGATCGCACTGATGGCCCCGAGGCCGCAGGAGCGCCAGGCGCTGCACCGACCGCCGATCCCCCCGCCGCTGCTGCAGAGCCAGGCTCCGAAGAGCCATAGCCCGGCGCCTACCTGAAGGCCGGCGATGGCATATTCATCAAGCTCCCCTGGGCGTCGAGCTCCAGGGCGCCGGTCGAAGGAGAAACTTTTGACGAAGAGGTGCTCGCCTCCGCTGGGCTGGCGCTGGTCTATATGCCAAGCAGCACCAGCGACGAGTCTAAGGAGGAGCGGCTGCTGCGGAAGCTGCTGTCGCTCTACCGCGCCCGACAAGCCAAGCTGGCGTCCCGAGAGGCACTTGTCGCGAAGGCGGGAGTTGACATCGAGAAGCGTGCGGAGGAGCTCCGGGGCCTCAGGCAGGAAACTCTCCGGTCCTTGGCGGAGGAGCGGGAGCAACTTCTCGAGGGGCGGAAAGCCTTCCTCCTCGAGAAGGCTGAAGCTGAAGAGAAGCAACGGCTTGTCGCCGAAAACTTATTCGCGCAGGAATGAGAGTTGGCGCAGCGCAAGGTCAATCTTGACAGCCACGAGGAGGATCTTGCCGCGCGCGATCAAGTAATTGGCGGGGCCCTCAAGGAAGCAAAGGACGCCGCCGCAGCTGCTGAGGCCGCCAAGAAGGGGCTGGAGGTGAAGGTGGCGCAGCTGGAAGCCGATCTCAGGGCGAGCAGCGAGGAGCTCGCTGCGCTCAAGCGTGAGCGCGAGAAGGATGCTGCCGCTCATGGTGAGCTGCAAGGCCTTCTCGCAGAGAGGAGCAAGGAGCTTAGCGCCGCCAAGGATTCCAATGCGGACCTCGAGTTGAAGCTGGCCACCTTGATTCAGACGCTGGACGGCGCCAGGGAGCGGGAGGTGGCCTTGTCGGAGAAGATCAAGGCCGACGAGGCGCTGCTGGCGAATGCTGCTGCCGCCCACGACGCCTTCAGGGAGACAGTGGAGCATTGGACTGAAGGTCTTGTTCGACGGGGAGTTGGCGCAGCTGGGGATGGAGGATTTTGGGTATCCCTCCGACGAGCATCGCCAACCCAGCGCCAAGCTCAGCCTGTTCTTCAAAGGCATGGCGACGGCCCTCCAGCGACTCCGGGAGAGGATCCCAAAGCAGCTGGCCGACGAGTCGCGCAGGATTTGCGCGGGGGCTCTCCAGAAGGTGCTGATGAAGGTGGCGTTCCGCAATCCAGGCCTCAACCTCACCAACGTCCTCAAATCCTTGCCGCCGGATGCTGATCTGGATGCGCTCAAGGCCCTTGTCGCACCCATTGTGGACAAGGTGAGCGAGATCAAGAGGGTTGAGGGCGATCGCATAGATTAGGCCACCCGTTTCTTTTTCTCTTTGTCGCTGCTGGTCATGTCACGAGAACAATCTATTAGAGCTGCGACAAGCTATCTTGTAATATAACTTTATTTTGGGTAGAGATTGCTATGTTATTTCCTTTACTTGCTCCCTTCCTTTGTATGTTTTTACCCTACGCTTTTAGGGAACTTGACGGCGCAGGCACCTTTGACGTGAGCGTTGAGTGCGGGACATCGGCAGCCTTCTAGCGATGCCGCTTCCGACAAGAAACCTTGTCGCAACTAGTCGCAGCTCACTTAAGTTGTTGAGCGGACTCGAAAAAAAGTAAGGGCGCAACTAGCTACGAGTTGGTTCCTCCGCGCACAGGTTTTCCATACAAAGTACGGTCGTTCAAGGAATATAACTTAAAAATTTTAAAACTGATTGCTCAAACTTTTGCAACTTAGCTTTTCTGTCGTTTGCTTTCCGGCAAGGCGAAACTTGCTTGAACGATGCCTGATGTAGCTTTTCTGTCGGTTGCTTTCCGGCAAGGCGGAACTTGCTTGAATGATGCCTGGTCCACATCATAATCTTCTCCTTTCCCCCTGGCAAACTTGTGTGCGAGGGAACCTTGCTTTCCTTTATTAGAAAAAGAAAGAAGAGAAAATAAAGATATGGTGCCTTCCGGCTCGTTATTGCTTACCGGGGGCTGTGCTGCACAAAGTGTCAGATAATGCGTGCAAATATAAGGTAGAAAGCATGAAATTGCCAAGATGCGCTGAGCACATGAGCTTTACTTATGCACGGGATCTGCGCCCGGCTTTGTACAAAGGATTACATGCAACATCGGCAAGACTTGTACAAAAGGTGGTTGCCGGAACGGTTTCCGGCAACCGCGCCCTACGAGTAAAACTTACGAAGATGCTCAATGTTCCAGGAGTTGCTCACCGGGGTGCCATCTTCGGTCTCAAGGCGGATAGCGCCAGGCCTAGTGACTCGTTTCACCCGGTAAGGGCCTTCCCACTTTGGCGTCAACTTGTTGGAATTCTTGGCAGACTGAATGCGCCGAAGAACAAGGTCACCTTCCTCGAAGCTTCTGGCATTAACTTTGCGGCTATGGTAGCGGCGCAAAGCTTGCTGGTATCGAGCAGCTCGTATAGCAGCCTGAAGATGGTCCTCCTCAAGGAGCAGCGCGTCATCTTGTCGCAGCTGCTCTTGCTCAAGCTCATCATAAGCGAGCACTCGAGGCGACCTGTATACGAGTTCCATGGGGAGAACTGCCTCTGCTCCATAGACTAGAGCGAAAGGTGTCTGGCCAATGGCTCGATTTGGCGTCGTCCTGATCGACCAAAGAACCACCTGCAGCTCCTCGATCCAGTTCCTTCCGCACTTGCGCAGCCTGTCGAAAGTCTTGGTCTTGAGCCCGCGTAGCACTTCAGCATTTGCCCTTTCCGCTTGACCGTTGCTTCTCGGATGAGCAACAGAAGCGAAGCAGACCTTGGCACCAAGATCTTGGACGTACTGCATGAAGGTGCGGCTCGTGAATTGCCTGCCGTTGTCGGTGATGATCCTATTAGGGATCCCGAAACGGCAAACAATCGACCTGAAGAACTTGACTGCTGACTGTGCTATCACCTTCCTCACTGGTTCCACTTCCGGCCACTTTGTGAACTTGTCGATTGCAACGTACAAGTACTCAAAGCCCCCGACAGCTCGGGGAAAGGGGCCGAGGATGTCGAGCCCCCAGACCGAAAATGGCCAGGATAAAGGGATCGTCTGGAGAGCTTGAGCTGGCTGGTGTATCTGCTTGGAATGGAACTGGCATGCTTCACACTTGGTTACTTGTGCAGTTGCATCCTGGAGGGCTGTCGGCCAAAAGAAACCTTGCCGGAACGCTTTGCCGGCAAGTGCTCTTGCGCCAATGTGGTGACCACATATGCCTCCATGTATCTCTGCCAACAGCTTTTGTCCGTCTTCCCGGTGAATACACTTCAATTTCACACCGTTGAGTCTTCTTCTGTACAGTGTGTTGTCGACAAACTGGTACATACTTGACTGCCGGGCTACTCTTTCCGCTTCTTCTTGCTCTTCGGGAAGTTCTCCTGTCTGAAGGAAATGGACAATCTGCTGCGCCCATGCTGGAGCTTGCGGCTCGACAACAAGGACTAAAGGCACATCTGCTGCTGCGGGAACATCCGCTTCTACGGCGAGAACCTGTGGCTCTGCCGGAGCTTGATGTTCCCCGGCAAGCTTGCCGGAGCAAAACTTGTCGGGAGCGTCTGCTTCAACGGAACAAACCCTAAGGCTTGCCGGAGCAGACTGCTCCTCAGCATCCTTGGTGTTGATCTTGGGGACCTTCTTGGCGGCGGCTTCGGGGAGCTCTGCCGGAAAGTAGTCACCAGAAATCAACTTCCTCTTCTTGCTCTGTCCAGTTGATGGCGTTACGGATGGTTGAGTCAGCTTGAGCACAAAGATCCCTGGTTCCACAGGTAACTTCAGTGCCGCGCACTTTGACAGGCCATCGGCAATGTCGTTCTGAGCTCTTGGAACATGTTCCATCTGCAGGCCGTCAAAGTGCTCTTCTAGCTTTCTCACTTCATCAACATATGCTTCCATCAACGGACTCTGATAGTTCTTGTTCACTTGGCGGACGACAAGTTGTGAGTCACCCCTGACAATGAGCTTCTTGATCCCAAGGTCCGCTGCGATCCTGAGACCGGCAAGCAATCCTTCATACTCTGCAGTATTGTTCGTTGCTTGCTCCTTGGGAAAGTGCATCTGGACTACGTACTTGAGGTGCTCTCCGGTGGGTGCAACAAGTAGCACGCCCGCACCGGCGCCTTGCAGCGAGAAGGCACCATCAAAGTACATCAGCCACTCTTTGCTTGCTTCCTTGACGGGGATGCTCGTTTCTGGAATTTCTTCATCTGGTGTTGGCGTCCACTCTGCTATGAATTCTGCCAATGCTCTGCTTTGGATAGTTGAAGTGCTCTCAAACTTGAGGCCAAAGCTTGACAGTTCCAGCGCCCACTCGACAATCCTGCCTGTCGCTTCTGGATTTTGCAGTATCCTCTTCAGCGGAAAACGAGTGACGACTGTGATCTCATGTGCTTGGAAGTAATGGCGCAGCTTTCTCGAGGCCATGAGGAGGCCGAAAAGCAATTTCTGCACACCAGAGTACCTTGACCTAGCCCCCTGCAGAAGGGAACTGACAAAGTAAACTGGGCGCTGCACCATTCTCTTCTGCATCTTCTCATGCTCCTGCGCAGATCCATCCTTGTCGGGACCAGAGCTTGCCGGTGAAGTCCTCTGCTTGTCGCTGGATGCATCTGCCGTGGTTGCTGGCTCATCATCCGCCTCCCTCTCCGCCACTAACGCAGCACTAACCACTTGATTGGTCGCCGCTATATACAGCAGCAACTTCTCTTGTGGTTTAGGTGCGACAAGTGTTGGAGTGGAGGACAGGTATCTCTTCAAGTCCTGCAGCGCAGCCTCCGCCTCCGGAGTCCATTTCATTGGACCTGCCTTTTTCAAAATTTTGAAAAATGGCAGGGCGCGCTCAGCAGACCTAGAGATAAACCTGCTGAGAGCAGCTACACAACCGGCAAGTCTTCATACATCCTTGACGCGCTTTGGTGCTTCAATCTGCTCAATGGCCTTGATCTTGTCGGGATTGGCTTCAATTCCCCGCTGAGACACGAAGAACCCGAGAAGCTTGCCGGAAGGGACTCCAAACACACACTTCTCGGGGTTAAG
This sequence comes from Triticum aestivum, assembly GCF_018294505.1. Classification (NCBI taxonomy): domain Eukaryota; kingdom Viridiplantae; phylum Streptophyta; class Magnoliopsida; order Poales; family Poaceae; genus Triticum; species Triticum aestivum. The sequence goes on along the minus strand of NC_057804.1, from coordinate 271,362,123 downwards.
CTTGAGGTTGATCTTGCGCAGATTTGCAAAGGTTTCGTCTAAATCTTGAATCAGAGTTGCTTTGTCCTTGCTCTTGACCACTATGTCATCCATGTAGGCTTCCACATTTCTGTGCATTTGTGGCTCAAAAGCGTCATGGACTACCCTTGCAAATGTTGAACCAGCATTCTTCAAACCGAAAGGCATCCGTACGAAACAATATGTGCCACATGGGGTAATGAATGCGGTCTTCTCCTCATCCTCTTCTGCCATGAAGATCTGATGATATCCTGAGTATGCATCAAGAAATGAAAGCAAGTCACATCCGGCCGTGGAGTCGACAATCTGGTCGATGCGCGGCAAGGGAAATGGGTCTTTGGGGCAAGCTTTATTAACATCGGTAAAGTCGATACAAAGCCTCCATTTCCCGTTTGCCTTACGCACGACTACAGGATTGGCCAACCACGTAGGATGGAGCACTCCTCTGACAAGGCCTGCTGCTTCCAATTTCTTGATCTCTTCTGCAATGAATTCTTGGCGCTCCAATGCCTGTTTCCTGACTTTCTGCTTGACGGGCCGCGCATGAGGGCAGACGGCGAGATGGTGCTCGATTACTTTCCTGGGAACACCGGGGATGTCAGACGGTTGCCACGCAAACACGTCGACGTTCGCCCGCAGGAAAGCAACGAGCGCGCTTTCCTATTTAGGGTCGAGAGTGGCACTGATGGTGAAGGTACCACCAGTGCCGTCCTCCTTGGCGGACACCTTCTTGGTCTCTGGTGGAGCTGCCATTGTCTTCTTACACTTGCCGGTGGAGCTCGATGGTGCGTCCTCGACGGTAGCGCAGCACTCCGAAGAGGTGCGCTTGCCGGAGTGGGCATCAGAACTCTTGCCGGACTTGGTCTTCTTCTTCGCCCCGGGAGCTTCAGCGGCAAGTAACTTGCAATCTGTTGCGGCTGCTGCTTCCCGGTAGATCTTGTCGGCGCAGATAAGGGCATCCTTCTTGTCGCCAGGGACAGAGATGACACTTATCGGGCCTGGCATCTTCAGCACATTGTATGCATAGTGAGAGGCTGCCATGAACTTGGCCAGTGCTGGACGGCCAAGTATCCCATTGTAAGGCAATGGAAAGTCAGCAACGTCAAAAGTGACCCTCTCAGTTCTGAAGTTCAACTCGCTGCCAAACGTTACCGGCAACGTGATCTTTCCCTTTGGCTTGCTCCTTCCCGGATTGATTCCTTGAAATGTGCCGGTCTCTTCGAGCTCGCCATCAGGGATCTGGAGTTTCTGGAGCACCACGGAGAAGATCAGGTTCAAGCCGGCCCCGCCGTCAACTAGCATCTTAGTGACCTTGAGGTTGCGGATAGTTGGTGAAACCAACATCAGCAAGCACCCGACCGTAGTTATGCGATCCGGGTGGTCCTCAATATCAAAGATGATAGGCGTGCTGGACCATTTGAGAGGCCTGCGTGACTCGACGGGTGGTTCTGCCGCATTGACTTCCCGCACCCATTGCTTGAGCTGGCAGTGTGAAGTACGCAGAGAAGCACCGCCGTTAACGCACAGGACCTCTGTGGTTTTCTGGAACTCCTGCTCATCGGTCTCATCTGCATCCATATCTTCATCGTCGTCGTCATCTTCATCCTTGTCGCGGCCGCGGGGAGGTCTGTCTCCTTGCCGCTGCTTGGCCTTGCCGCGGCGTCCTCCTCGGCCGGGACGTTTCTTGCTGGCTCCTCCAGCACCTTCCTGGGCTTTCTCCTTGTCGCGCCGCTCGTACTCAGCCTTTTGCTGCTCAACAAGCTTCTCGACCTTCTTGCAGCTCTGGAGGTCATGGCCCTTGGTGCGGTGGATCTTGCAGTATTGCTTGTTGGTGCCGTCCTGCTTGTCGGCGACTGCCACATCTGCGGCAACCTCCTTGCCGGAGCTACCAGCTTTGGGTTTCTTGCCGGACTGCTCAACGACCAGCACCTCTTTGCCTTTCTTCTTCCTGTTGTTCCGCCGCCGGTTTTTCTTTGCCGGGGCAGTCTCCTCACTATCAGATCCTCCTGCTCCTGTGTTCTCTCCGGGGAGTCTCCTCCCTTCCTCAGCACATGCACAATTGTCGGCCAGGGCATATAGCTCACTGACGTCTATGATCTTGCACATCACCATCTCCTCCCGCATCCTGCGGTTCGCACGTTCTGATGGAACGCGCTGATTACCGCGGCAGGGTGGACATCTGGGATGTTGTGCTGTACACGGCTGAATCTCTGAATGTACTTGCGCAGGGGCTCTCCTTCCTTCTGGGCGAGCAGATGAAGGTCGCTCTCTTGGCCATGAGGCTTGTGGCCACCTGTAAAGGCGCCGACAAACTGATGGCACAGGTCAGCCCAGGAGGATATGGAGTTGTCCGGCAAGTGCATGAGCCAGGATCTGACATTGGGCTTGAGCACCAGCGGGAAGTAGTTGGCAAGGATCTTGTCGTCCCGCCCCCCAGCAGCTTGCACCGCGATGGTGTAGATGCTGAGGAACTCCGACGGATGCGACTTGCCGTCGTACTTCTCTGGTACATCTGGCTTGAAATTCTTCGTACTGGGCCACTGGACTTGCCGCAGCTCACGAGTGAACGCAGGGCGACCTACCGCGTACGGCAAGTCGCCTTGTTCCCCTGGCGCATGCACGTCAACAGAGGGCCCAGCGCGCTTGTCGGATTGACGTCGCGCTTCTCTTCGGCGCTCGATGCGAGTACGAGCGTCTTCTTGCTGTCGTTCGTGAAGAACTTGGCGCTGATCGCGACGAGCTCGTGGATCTGATGATGCGGTGGAGTCGCTGTCGAGGTGGATCCGACGAGTCGGCGATCTTGGCCTTCGGGATGGAGAGTGCATGGTGGTTGCACCCCCACCGGTTTCGTCGCCACCGGCTCGTGCCTGGCTGTCCTGCCGCGGCCGCGATGCACTTGGCTGCCACGGAGTGTCGCCGTTGGCAAAGCCGATGAGACTCTGAATGGTGGCCCTCCATTGGTCGATCTTGTCTTCCGCTGGAGGGTAATCCAAGAGCAGTTGAGCTCGCGCCAAAGGTTCTGCTGGAATGGTGGGTGGCAGTGGCGAACGGTGCGAGGAGCGGGATATGCTCGGACTTCTAACTATGTTAGAAGGAGCAGTACCCCGTCCAGGCGACCGTGCCTCACTCGTGCCGGCATGTTGGCATGCATGCTGGTCTTGAGCACCCCGAGATCCACCAGCTCGATCTTGGCCCAACAAACGTATGGTACTGCGAGTACCATGACGCTGTCGGTCCTGTGCCTCCTGAGATGGGTGAGGAACATGTACGGACACCGAGGTTTGTGCAGCCTTGTCCTTGGACCTGGCAGCATCGTGAGCTTCCTCGTCGACGTCCGTTCTTCCGCTGGCGTCCACTCCACCACCCGTTTGCTCCAGTGGTGGTGGGAGTGACGTGGACGGAGCAGCTGCCGCCGAAGTTTTCTTCTTCGGTGGCATGTCGATGAAGAAAATGAAGATCTAGCTCGTGTGAACGCCGGATCAGGTTCACACAACCTCGACGCCCCCTACCTGGCGCGCCAAAGATGTCGGGGAAACTGATCCACGAACACCTATGGGGCCGGCGGACCGTGGCCCCTTTCGGTTCGGCGGGGGGCGGAGATCGCACGAAGAGCAGATCGAGGCGAAACACACGAGCAGTTTACCCAGCTTTGGAGCTCTCCAGAGAGATAATACTCCTACTGCTGCTTGTCTGATTGTATTGTGTTCTTGCTAGAGAGATCTAGGTGTTTCTCTGGCTTCCGAATGAGCCGAACCCCCTTTACGTTGCGCATGGGCCTCCTTTTATATGCTCAAGGGGTCACCGACAGGTGGCAATGTAAACAAGGGTAAAAACGTAAAAAGAGAGGTAGTTGGTATAGCTACCTGAACAGTGCAGCCTACCTAACCCTGACAGCAGGGGACAAAGGCATTAAATGCCCGTCCGCGTCGCCCAAACTGTGTAAAAAGGGACCGTCAGGGGAGCCACCGCTCGCCATGATGGCAGTCTTGTCAACTTCGCATGCCACCGCGCACTGCTGGCTGCACAGCCTCCCACCACACGCGCCTGGAAAGGCCCCCAGAGTGACACGTTGGTGGATGTGCTGGAGCGTGGGTACAGAGTGGTAGCCTGCCGCGGCAAGCGCCTTGCCGTGTCCGTTGTCTTGTCGGGTCTGGAAGCTTGTTGCTCACCAGGCCTTGCAGGGACGCGCGGCGCGTCGCGGCAAGTTCCTTGAAATGCCTTGGTTGGCCTTCCCGGCAAGCTCCTCTTGCCGGGGCCTTGTCTCCTGAGCTTAAATACTTTGTTCTTGAATGGCTCCAAAGGAACCACGGAGGACCTTCGCGGTCACCCGACAAGCCTTGCCGTGGGGTGCTGCAACTGCCCGTGCACAAGTTCGGGATACTAGGGTACCCCTATTCTAGTACACCGACACACGTAGATTAGGCCGCCCGTTTTCTCTTTTTCTTTGTCACTGTCGGTCATGTCATGAGAACAATCTGTTAGAGCTACGACAAGCTATCTTGTAATATAACTCTATTTTGGGTAGAGATTGCTGTGTTATTTCCTTTACTTGATTCCTTCCTTTGTATGTTTTTGCCCTACGCTTTTAGGGAACTTGTCAGCGCAGGCACCTTAGCCGCGAGCGCTGAGTGCGGGACATCAGCATCCTGCTGGCCATGCCGCTACCGACAAGAAACCTTGTCGCAACTAGTCGCAGCTCACTTAAGTTGTTGAGCGGACCCGAAACAAAGTAAGGGCGCAACTAGCTACGAGTTGGTTCCTCCACGCACAGGTTTTCCATACAAAGTACGGTCGTTCGAGGAAGATAACTTAAAAATTTAAACTGATTGCTCAAACTTTGGCAACTTAGCTTTTTTCTCGTTTGCTTTCCGGTAAGGCGAAACTTCCTTGAACGATGCCTAGTCCACACCATTATCTTCTCCTTTCCCCCCGGCAAACTTGTGTGCGAGATAACCTTCCTTTCCTTTTTGAGAAAAAGAAAGAAGAGAAAATAAAGATATGGAGCCTTACGGCTCGTTATTGCTTACTGGGGGTAGGCGCTGCACAAAGTGTCAGATAACGCATGCAAAAATAAAGTAGACAACATGATATTGACAAGATGTGCGGAGCACATGAGCTTTACTTATGCACGGGGTCTGCGCCCGGCTTTGTACAAAGGATTACATGCAACATCGGCAAGACTTGTACAAAAGGTGGTTGCCAGAAAAGATTCAGGCAACCACGACCTACGGGTAAAACTTACGAAGATGCTCAATGTTCCAGGAGTTGCTCACCGGAAAGCCATCTTCGGTCTCAAGGTGGACAGTGCTAGGCCTAGTGACTCGTTTCACCCGGTAAGGGCCTTCCCACTTCGGCGTCAACTTGTTGGAATTCTTGGCGGACTGAACGCGCCGAAGAACAAGGTCGCCTTCCTCGAAACTTCTGGCATTAACTTTGCGGCTATGGTAGCGGTGCAAAGCTTGCTGGTATTGAGCAGCTCGTACAACAGCCTGAAGACGGTCCTCCTCAAGGAGCAGCGCGTCATCTTGTCGCAGCTGCTCTTGCTCAAGCTCATCATCATCGAGCACTCGAGGTGATGCGTATACGAGTTCCATGGGGAGAACTGCCTCTGCTCCATAGACTAGAGCGAAAGGTGTCTGGCCAATGGCTCGATTTGGCGTCGTCCTGATCGACCAAAGAACCACCAGCATCTCCTCAATCCAGTTTCTTCCGCACTTGCGCAGCCTGTCGAAAGTCCTGGTCTTGAGCCCGCGCAGCACTTTAGCATTTGCCCTCTCCGCTTGACCGTTGCTTCTCGGATGAGCAACAAAAGCGAAGCAGACCTTGGCGCCAAGATCTTGGACGTACTGCATGAAGGTGCGGCTCGTGAATTGTGTGCCGTTGTCGGTGATGATCCTGTTAGGGATCCCGAAATGGCAAACAATCGACCTGAAGAACTTGACTGCTGACTTTGATGTCACCTTCCTCACTGGTTCCACTCCCGGCCACTTTGTGAACTTGTCGATTGCAACGTACAAGTACTCAAAGCCCCCGACAGCTCGGGGAAAAGGGCCGAGGATATCGAGCCCCCAGACCGAAAATGGCCAGGATAAAGGGATCGTCTGGAGAGCTTGAGCTGGCTGGTGTATCTGCTTGGAATGGAACTGGCACGCTTCACACTTGGTTACCTGTGCTGTTGCATCCTGGAGGGCTGTCGGCCAAAAGAAACCTTGCCGGAACGCTTTGCCGGCAAGTGCTCTCGCGCCAATGTGGTTACCACATATGCCTCCATGTATCTCTGCCAACAGCTTTTGTCCGTCCTCCCGGTGAATACACTTCAATTTCACGCCATTGAGTCTTCTTATGTACAGTGTGTCGTCGACAAACTGGTACATACTTGACTGCCGGGCTACTCTTTCCGCATCTTCTTGCTCTTCGGGAAGTTCTCCTGTCTGAAGGAAACGGACAATCTACTGTGCCCATGCTGGAGCTTGCGGCTCGACAACAAAGACTAAAGGCACATCTGCTACTGCGGGAACATCCACTTCTACGGCGAGAACCTGCGGCTCAGCCGGAGCTTGGCGTTCCCCGGCAAGCTTGCCGGAGCAAAACTTGTCGGGAGCATCTGCTTCAACGGAACAAACCCTAAGGCTTGCCGGAGCAGACTGCTCCTCAACACCTTTGGTGTTGATCTTGAGGACCTTCTTGGCGGCGGCTTCGGGAAGCTCCGCCAGAAAATAGTCACCAGAAATCAACTTCCTCTTCTTGCTCTGTCCAGTTGATGGCGTTACAGACGGTTGAGTCAGCTTGAGCACAAAGATCCGTGGTTCCACAGGTAACTTAAGTGCGGCGCACTTTGACAGGCCATCGGCAATGTCGTTCTGAGCTCTTGGAACATGTTCCATCTGTAGGCCGTCAAAGTGCTCTTCTAGCTTTCTCACTTCATCAACGTAGGCTTCCATCAACGGACTCTGATAATTCTTATTCACTTGGCGGACGACAAGCTGTGAGTCACCCCTGACAATGAGCTTCTTGATTCCAAGGTCTGCTGCGGTCCTGAGACCGGCAAGCAAACCTTCATACTCTGCAGTATTGTTTGTTGCTTGCTCCTTGGGAAAGTGCATCTAGACTACGTACTTGAGGTGCTCTCCGGTGGGTGCAACAAGTAGCACGCCCGCACCGGCGCCTTGCAGCGAGAAAGCACCATCAAAGTACATCAGCCACTCTTTGCTTGCTTCCTTGATGGGGATGCTCGTTTCTGGAACTTCTTCATCTTGTGTTGGCGTCCACTCTGCTATGAACTCTGCCAATGCTCTGCTTTGGATAGTTGAAGTGCTCTCAAACTTGAGGCTAAAGCTTGACAGTTTCAGTGCCCACTCGACAATCCTGCCTATTGCTTCTGGATTTTGCAGTATCCTCTTCGGCGGAAAACGAGTTACGACTGTGATCTCATGTGCTTGGAAGTAATGGCGCAGCTTTCTCGAGGCCATGAGAAGGCCTTCTCCTTGTCGCGTCGCTCATATTCAGCCTTTTGCTGCTCGACAAGCTACTCGACCTTCTTGCAGCTCTGGAGGTCATGGCCCTTGGTACGGTGGATCTTGCAGTACTGCTTGTTGGTGCCGTCCTGCTTGTCGGCGACCGCCACAGCCTCCTCGCCGGAGCTACCAGCTTTGGCATTCTTGGCGCCACCTCCATTGCCGGACTGCTCAACGACTAGCACATCTTTGCCTTTCTTCTTCCTGTTGTTCCGCCGCCGGTTTTTCTTTGCCAGGGCAGTCTCCTCACTATCAGATCCACCTGCTCCTATATTCTCTCCGGGGAGTTTCCTCCCTTCCTCAGCACGTGCACACTTGTTGGCCAGGGCATATAGCTCACTGACGTCTCTGATCTTGCACATAGCCATCTCCTCCCGCATCCTGCAGTTTCGCACGTTCTGGTGGAACGCGCTGATTACCACGGCAGGGTGGACATCTGGGATGTTGTGCTGTACGCGGCTGAATCTCTGAATGTACTTGCGCAGGGGCTCTCCTTCCTTCTGGGCGAGCAGATGAAGGTCGCTCTCTTGGCCATGAGGCTTGTGGCCGCCTGTAAAGGCGCCGACAAACTGATGGCATAGGTCTGCCCAAGAGGATATGGAGTTGTCTGGCAAGTGCATGAGCCAGGATCTGACATTGGGCTTGAGCACTAGCGGGAAGTAGTTGGCCAGGATCTTGTCGTCCCGCCCCCCGGCAGCTTGCACCGCGATGGTGTAGATGCTGAGGAACTCAGACGGATGCGACTTGCCATCGTACTTCTCTGGTACATCTGGCTTGAAATTCTTCGTGCTGGGCCACTGGACTTGCCGCAGCTCGCGAGTGAACGCAGGGCAACCTACCGCGTACGGCAAGTCGCCTGGTTCCCCTAGTGCATGCATGTCGACAGAGGGCCCAGCGCGCTGGTCCGATTGATGCCGCGCTTCTCTTCGGCACTCGATGCGAGTACGAGCGTCTTCTTGCTGTCATTCATGAAGAACTTGGCGCTGATCGCGACGAGCTCGTGGATCTGATTATGCAGTGGAGTCGCTGTCAAGGTCGATCCGGCGAGTCGGCGATCTTGGCCTTCGGGGTGGAGAGTGCATGGTGGTTGCACGGTTTCGTCGCCACCGGCTCGTGCCTGGCAGTCCTGCCGCGGCAGCGACGCACTCGGCTGCCGCGGAGTGTCACCGTTGGCGAAGCCGATGAGACTCTGAATGGTGGCCCTCCATTGATCGATCTTGTCTTCCATTGGAGGGTAATTTAGGAGCAGTTGAGCTCGCGCCAAAGCTTCTGCTGGAGTGGTGGGTGGCAGTGGCGAACGGTGCGAGGAGTGGGATATGCTCGGACTTCTAACTATGTTAGAAGGACCAGTATCCCGTCCAGGCGACCGTGTCTCGCTCGTGCCAGCACGTTGGCATGCATGCTAGTCTTGAGCACCCCGAGATCCACCAGCTCGATCTTGGGCCAACAAACATATGGCACTGCGAATACCATGACGCTATCGATCCTGCGCCTCCTGAGATGGGCGCGGTGCATGTACGGACGCCGAGGTCTACGCAGCCTTGTCCTTGGACCTGGCAGCACCGTGAGCTCCCTCGTCGACGCCCGTTCTTCCGCCGGCGTCTACCCCACCACTCGTTTGCTCCAGTGGTGGTGGGATCGACGTGGACGGAACAGCTGCCGCCGAAGTCTTCTTCTTCGGTGGCATGTCGATGAAGAAGATGAAGATCAAGCTCGTGTGAACGCCGGATCAGGTTCACACAACCTCGACGCCCCCTACCTGGCGCGCCAAAGATGTCGGGGAAGCTGATCCACGAACACCTATGGGACCGGCGGACCGAGCCCCTTTCGGTTCGGCGGGGGGCGGAGGTCGCACGAAGAGCGGATCGAGGCGAAGCACACGAGCAGTTTTACCCAGCTTCGGAGCTCTCCGGAGAGATAATACTCCTATTGCTGCTTGTCTGATTGTATTGAGTTCTTGCTCAGGAGCCCTGAGTGCTACAGTATGCACCAGCTGCTAACGAGACCGAGCATGTGTGTTTTTCTGGCTTCAAAACCCCCCGCCCTACGTTGCGCATGGGCCTCCTTTTATACGCTCAAGGGGTCTCCGACAGGTGGCAACGTAGACAAGGGCAAAAATGGAAAAGGAATTGCGGTTGGTACAACTACTTGTACAGTGTATCCTACCTAACCCTGACGGCAGGGGACAAAGGCATTAAATGCCCATCTGCGTCACCCAAATAGTGCAAAAAGGACCGTCAGGGACGCCACCGTTCGCCATGATGGCAGTCTTGTCAGCGTCGATTGCCACCGCGCACTGCTGGCTGCACAGCCTCTTGCCACGCGCGTCTGGAAAGGCCTCAGGGTGACACGTTGGTGGATGTGCTGGAGCGCGGGTACTGAGTGGTATCTTGTCGCGGCAAGCGCCTTGCCGCGGATATTGTCTTGTCGCGCCTGGAAGCTTGTCGCTCACCGGGGCTTTGCTGGGACGCGTGGCGCGTCGCGGCAAGTTCCTTCTGATGGCTTGGTTGGCCTTCCCGGCAAGCTCCTCTTGCCGGGGCCTTGTCTCCTTGGCTTGAATACTTTGTTCTTGAATGGTTCCAAAGGAACCACGGAGGACCTTGGCGGTCACCCGGCAAGCCTTGCCGCGGGGTGCTGCAACTGCCCGTGCACAAGTTCGGGATACTAGGGTACCCCTACTCTAGTACACCGACAGGGGGGGGGGTGCCCCCCTATCTCCTGGTCTCCTAGAGGATCTTATGATGTGAACTCCAAGTCTCCAGGATCATATTCTTCCAAAAAATCACGCTGCCAAAGGTTTCATTCTATTTGGACTCTGTTTGATATTCCTTTTCTTCGAAATACTAAAGCAGGCAATAAAACAGCAATATGGGCTGGGCCTCCGGTTAATAGGTTAGTCCCAAAAGTAATATAAAAGTGTATAATAAAGCCCGTAAATAATAAAATAGCTTGAATGCTTCATAAATTATAGATACGTTGGAGACATATCACCGCGCCGCCCGGCCTCACCTCGCCGGTGCCCGCCTCTGCCACCTCGCCCTCGGCCACCCTCGCCGCCGCCTTGGCCCACCGGTGACCCCGTCTCCCTCGTCGTCGCACTGACCCCGCCGGCAGAAACTCCGGCTACCGCCGCCCGAGATCTCCCCGGCCTGCGCGCCGCCTGCCGCCCGCGTGCGCCACCCCGCGCGCCTCCTCGACTTCGCCGGCCACCACCACCTCGCTGGCCACCGCAGCTCCGAGCTCACCGCCCCTTGCCTCCTCCGCCAGATCCCTCGTCTCTCCTTTCCCACCGTCTCCGGCGAGCTTCTCCGGCGACCTCTGGATCGGGACCAGATCCACCCATCCCTCCTACCAAACACGCCCACGCCCGCCCCGGATCTCGTCGTCCCGGGATCTCTCCGTCCAAATCCCGCAAGGTGAAAATTCTTCTAAGTCCCCAAAATTCTTGCATTCTGGTGCCCACTTTCTCATGCCATAACTTCATGCTTGTAGCTCCGATTCATGCATATGATATATCAAAATGTTCAATTTGAGATGCTCTACATTTCATTTCATTGTGGCATGCTTGTTTGAGTCCATCTTGATGCCATAATCATCGTTGCAACAGTGCTATATGATGTTAGCTGCTGTCTGTTAACAGAACTTGCTGTTTTTTCTTTTTCATTGCATTTTGTGTGTGCATCCTATGAGCTCTATGTCTACATGAGTTTTAGCTACATCATGGCATATTTACAGAGGTGCAATCCATGTATTTTTGTGAGACTTGTAGTGAGTGCATCAAGCTTGTGAAGTGGGCTACTTGCTGTTACTGTTTTGGTAGGTTGAGTCTGTTATATCATGATGCTAGGTAAACCTGCTGCTACAAGTCATTCTATGCATAATCTGGAGATGTTCACTAAGGATGTTTGGTTATACATGTCATGATATATCCATCCAGGTCCTTGGTTGCATTTATAGCTTGCTTTAGGTTGTTGTAATCTTGCTCTATAATTGCTAAATAATGTTTCTGACAGCCTGTTAACATGAAGTTCAGTATTGCCATGTGTCTTGCTAGTGTTCCATGCACCCTATGACCATGATATTGACATTTTTAGCTTCATAAGTGTGTCTTATTACTGTTGGTCACTTTGTAATGACATGAAATGCTATTTGGTGAGTTTTACAAGCTCACCAACATGCCTATTTATCGTTGTTCCTGCCATGTCTGAATCTGTCATATTACTTGCCATGTTTGTAGGGATGCTACCATGTTTTCTGTTGATCTTTGGAATAAGTTCAGTAAGGGGGTTTTGTTATTTGTCTTTGGTGTTAGCATGCCATGCCTTTTTTTTCCATGATAAGTTTCTTTATCTTGTTATTTGATAGCTCTAAACATTGCAGCCTGATGTTATTTCTGCCATGCACAGTGATTTCTGCCAAGTCTGTGAAACTGTTATTATTTGCAATCTTGCCATGTCCTTTTGATCATGTTCTATTGATTTCTGGAGATAGCTTAGTGTTCATGTTTTGTTATACTTCATATGTATATCATGTCCATGCCTTATGTTTTCATGTTGGGGTGCTGTAGAATATTTTCATGATGCTTGCAAGATGCCTAGTTGCTGTTTTGGACATATTGTTGTTATATCTTGTTTGGAGTGTATGTGTTGCACCGTTGCTCCATTTTGAGTGTGCTCTATATGAAACTTGCTTAGTTTTGCATGTAGTTTCATGTTACCTTGTTGCATCAATGTTTTCTGTGTGTTTGCTTGATGTTTGAATGCATTTTGCGTCAATGCCATGTTTGACTTGTTTTGCTCATATCTTCTAGGCTGTAGCTCCGAACTAAATGAGCTTTATATGTAACTTGACTAGAATTTCATGTAGATCATATTGGTGCAATTTAACTTTCTGTTTAACAACTTGAACATAAGGTTTAGTAAGATCTGGGCCAATTTCGAAATTTGCATATGAGGACTTACCGGATTTGTTACATGTTGTTTTCGGCCTCATTTAAACTTGCTTTGATGTGTTGTTCTTGTATGCATCATCTCTTGCCATGAGTAGCTTCATGTAGCCTTGCCATGCATCATGCTTGGTTGTGCATCATGTCATGTTTATGTGTTGTGTGTTTACCTTGTTGTTTGCTTCTTTCTGGTTGTGCTCCTTCTCGTTAGTTCCTGTTTTGTTGCGATCGTGAGGATTTGTTAGACTATGCTTGGTTCGTCTTCGTGAATTCATCTTCTTCATGGACTCGTTCTTCTTCCTAGCAGGCTTTCAGGCAAGATGACCGTCACCTTGGATCTCACTACTATCATTGCTATGCTAATTGCTTCGTTCTATCGCTATGCCGCTTTACCTATCACTTGCTCTTCAAGCCTCCCAAATTGCCATGTCAGCCTCTTAACCTTTTCACCCTTCCTAGCAAACCGTTGCTTGGCTATGTTACCGCTTTGCTCAGCCCCTCTTATAGTGTTGCTAGCTGCAGGTGAAGTTGAAGATTGCTCCATGATGGACAGGATTATGTTGCGATATCACAATATCTCTTATTTAATTAATGCATCTATATACTTGGTAAAGGGTGGAAGGCTCGGCCTTATGCATGGTGTTTTGTTCCCCTCTTGCTGCCTAGTTTCCGTCATACTGGTGTTATGTTCCTTGATTTTGCGTTCCTTACGCTGTTGGGTGATTTATGGGACCCCCTTGGCAGTTCGCTTTGAATAAAATTCCTCCAGCAAGGCCCAACCTTGGTTTTACCATTTGCCTACCTAAGCCTTTTTACCTTGGGTTTCCGGAGCCCAAGGGTCATCTTTATTTACCCCCCCCCCCACGTGCCAATGCTCCTCTGAGTGTTGGTCCAAACTAGAGCCCTTTGCAGCGCCCCCTCAGGGAAACTTGAGGTCTTGTTTTAGTTGTACGGTTTGCTCATCCGGTGTGCCCTGAGAACGAGATATGTGCAGCTCCTATCAGGATTTGTCGGCACATTTGGGCGGCTTTGCTGGTCTTGTTTTACCATTGTCGAAATTTCTTGTAAATTGAGATTCCGAGACTGATCGGGTCTTCCTGGGAGAAGGAATATCCTTCGTTGACCATGAGAGCTTGTGATGGGCTAACTTGGGACACTCCTGCAACGTATAAACTTTGGAGAGCCGTGCCCGCGGTTATGTGGAAGATGGGAATTTGTTAATATCTGGTTGTAGAGAACTTGACAGTTGACTGAGTTAAAACGCATCAACCGTGTGTGTACCCATGATGGTCTCTTTTTGGCGGAGTCCGGGAAGTGAACACGGTTTTGGGTTATGTTTAACGTAAGTAGGTGTTCAGGATCACTTCTTGATCATTGCTAGCTTCACGGCCGTTCCGTTGCTTCTCTTCTCGCTCTTATTTGCGTATGTCAGGCACCATATATGCTTAGTCGCTGCTGCAACCTCACCACTTATCCATTCCTTTACCCATTAAGCTTTGCTAGTCTTGATACCCATGGTAATGGGATTGCTGAGTCCTCGTGGCTCACAGATTACTACAACAACAGTTGCAGGTGCAGTTTATGCGATGATCATGACGCGAGAGTGATGCTTGCTTGTTTTGGAGTTCTTCTTCTGCTTCTTCTTTGATCAGGGGATAGGTTCCAGGTCGGCAGCCTGGGATAGCAGGGTGGATGCCGTTTGAGTTTCTCTTTGTGTTTCATCCGTAGTCGGATGTTGTTCTCATGTATGATGTATTGTTGTATTCGTGTGGCATTGTCTGCCTCTTGTATGTATCCCCATCTATTATGTAATGTTGATGTAATGATATCCACCTTGCAAAAGTGTATCAATATGCGGTTCTATCCTTGGTGGGACCTTCGAGTCTCTTTAGGATAGTATCGCATATTGGGCATGACAAGTTGGTATCAAAGCCTTGACCGACCATAGGAGCCCTCTTGATTGTTCGTAGTTGGCCGTTGTTGACTCTAGAAGAAAATTGTTTTTTCGGAGTCTAGTTATATCGGAGAGTAGGAATTCTTTTTAATCCTCAGCCCCTTCGTTGCTCTGGTGAGGAATCTTGACGTAGGTGTTTTGAGTTACTCCTCTTCCCATTCAAATTTTTATTTAGTATCATGCGGTTGGCTTTCCAATCGTTTGTTCTCAGCTCTTTTCATCCGGTGCATTTCTCGTCAAGTTGACTCGAGCCTCTTCAGCATTGTCAAGTTCAATCCTCAGTTGCTTTCTTTTCCCACCCACCCACCCCTTTTCATCTTGGAGTCGGAGCCCATAATCGAGTATCCATTTTACTCGTGCAAAACCTTTGCTTTCTTTCAACCAGTGTTTTCTCTTAAAGTTATTCATCAATTTCTCTTTCCAAGTTACCGTTGTTTTTCCCGCCCTCCCACCCTTTTTTTCTTCCTGGAGTCTGATTCCCTATTCGCCATCAATTTCATCTGTGCTGAGCCTCTTCAGTCTTCCATCAATTATTTCAACCGGTGAATTCTCTTTTGTTCGACATCCTTCATCTCTTTTCCGGTGGATTCAATTCAAGGTTTTTCGGTTTGATCACATTCTTTTCCTTGGATCAAGTGTTTTCCCTGCTTGTTCGCCTCTCGCCAGTTTATCCTTCCAGAGTTCGGAAGATATCTCAGGAGATTCTTCTGTATTCCAATTAATTCGAGGTTGTCACCTCATTCAAATATTTCAATTGTTCTGGTGCATCATCTATCTGTTCAACAACCCTTTCCAACGGTGTTTTTCTCTTTAGTGGGCCCTAACCCACAAGTCTTTTCCTAGGATCTTACCTGACTCATCAAATTTCTCGAAGCTATTCTCAAATCCTTTTCGAAGTTTGACGTAAGTATGAATTTAATCAGTCAGATCTTCTCCAAGATCAATTTCAAATCATTTTCATTGTTGCCTCAACATCTTCGCTTTTCGTTCCCTCGGAGTGCCTTAGCAATTTTGGTGGTGTTTCTCGTCGTCATTTGAAGATCAAAGAAGAGTTTTTCCTCTAAATCTTGTCCGTTCTCTCAAAGAATCGTGGTTCTAGATTCATATTATCATCTCAAATTATTCCATTTGTCAGATATTGTTTTCTTACCCATCCGGAGTATATCAAGAGTTGTTTTTTCCATTTCTTTTTACCGGAGGCCATCATTCTAGAAGAATTCTTCGTCTTCACATTTCAGCTACCGTTATCCAATTATGCCGGCGCTTCGTTCAAGTGCTCTTTAATCAGTTCAAGTTCTTCCCGTTCTTTTGCATCTAAAACCCCTAAAGCATACTTGTTCTTCTAATTCTTCCTGGTGATTCATTCTCTTTCATCGGTCATTTTCGAATTCTTACGGTGGTTCGTTCAAGATTCTTTTCCTTGATTATCATATTAATTCATTCGTTCTTTCAATCCTACCGTTGGTTCATGAAGACTTTCGCAAGTTTTGCGCCATATTCTCCTTAATCCTTTTCAACAAGAATAAGTAGTATGCAAAATTCGTTTATCATCAATTAAATTGGATGAGGATAAGCATAATGTAATTCTTATTCTTACTTCATCATCGTCAAGTAATCCCTTCCTTTAGAGTTTGTTCTTGGTGAATAAATTCTAGTTCCAAGTGTTTTCATCTTTTCTTTTTCGGAGTTCAAGTTTCCTCGGTCATTTCGTCGGAACCTCCATCTAAATCATCGCAAGGCCTTAATCTTATCCATTTCATCCTTCAATTTTATCTCGTCATCCTTTTCTTACTGGAGTTCTTATGGTGGCTCGTCATGATTTAATTCATTCTTCAAGTGTTCATCAAGATTCTTTGGAGGAGGTCAAGTATCTTTCCTTCTTATCTCTCGAAGTGCAATTAATTCTCCGTATTCTTTTGAAGTGGAGTTTTGAATTTCTTCATTCTTCTCAGTTATTCAGACATTGGTTGTGGTATAATTTCACCTCAAGTTTTGAGTTGTTTTTGATAAGTCCACAACAAGCTTATTCTTTCGTTGTTGAGTTGCTCAACAACTCCTTTCAATCCTTCCTTCTAAGTTCTTTTCATTCCACTATTTCAATTCTTCCGGAGGCATTGCGTTGTTCATCTCATCAAGTGTCATCCCATTGTGTGAAGTTTAGGTCTCCATTCCTTCCATTTTCAGTCGGAGTGTTGCCGAAATTCTTTTATTCATTCCTTTTCTATCTTGTTCTAACGGGAGTAGTTTCACAGTCTTCCTTATTCCACGAGCGTTTTATTCTCATCATATTCGCCGTTTCTCTTTCTACCCGAGTTCTCTCGACTTTGTTATTCTTCTTTCTTCTGGTCTTACTTCACCTCTTCCTCTTTCTCTTTTGTCTCGTTCCTAAGATCTCGGGACGAGATCTTTTCTTAGTGGAGGAGAGTTGTAATGCCCCGGATCCGATGCGCCAGGTGTCTTCTATTTATTCACCATTGTTGACATGTCATTTGTTTGCGTGTTGCATTTTGCCATGTCATCATCTGCATTTCATCTACATGTTTTTCAAAAACTTGCATCTGTTCGGGTTCTGCCGGTTCTCTCCGTTGTCCATTCTCAGACCAGCCACACTCACACGCGCCCGTCGCACCTCTCAGACCTTGTTTCGTGAGCGGGAGAAAAACTTTCTCGAAATGGACCGAGATTTGTCGAGTGGCCTTGGTATATCATCGGTAGACCGCCCGTCAAATTTCGTTCCATTTGGAGGTCATTTGATGCCCCAACGGTTAACCGAGCTGACCGAAACCCCCCTTTTCTCTTGCAGCCCAGCACCCTTTCACACAGCCCACCTAGCCCATCTAACTCCCCTCCATGCTCTCCATTGTTGGATCACGATCATGTGGGCGAACACCGCTCCTCATTTGGACTCTCCTAGCTCCCTCTACCTATAAATAAGTCCCCTCCCCTGAAATTCGCAGTCCAAACCCTAGTCTTCTTCATCCTCGCGCAGCCGAACATGTCCGCGCCGCCACCGGACATGTCCACCACCCGCAACCACGTCACTCGGACCAATCCAGGGACGCCACGTCGTCCTCGCCGCATCCCGCAGCCAACCGCGCGGCGCCATGTGTCGCCCCGCACCTCCCACCGCCGCCGGCCCACGCGGCCCGCAGTAGACCCGCCCGGGCCGGATCTGGACCCGAGCTACCCCGCGCCCAGCGCTGCTCCTCCTAAACTGCACCGCCGCACATCCCGTTCGCCGTCGCCCGCCGTCGGTGCACCGCCTCACCGCCCGCCCTCACTTGGCCGGTGCCCGCCTCTGCCGCCTCGCCCTCGGCCACACTCGCCGCCACCTCCGCCCGCCGGCGACCCCGTCTCCCTCGCCGTTGCACCGACCCCGCCGCCACAATCTCCGACCGCCGCAGCCCGAGACCTCCCCGGCCCGAGCACCGCCCTCCGCCCGCGTGCACCACCCCACGTTGCCTCCTCGCCCTCGCCGGCCACCGCCACCTCGCCGGCCGTCGCAGCTCCGAGCTCGCCGCCCCTCGCCTCCTTCGCCGGATCCCTCGTCTCCGGCCTCCTTCCCCACCGTCTCTGGCGAGCTTCTCCGTCGACCTCCGGATCGGGACCATATCCACCCATCCCTCCTACCAAACACGCCCACATCCGCCCCGGATCTCGTCGTCCCGGGATCTCTCCGTCCCAATCCCGCAAGGTGAAAATTCTTCGAAGTCCCCGAAATTCTTGCATTCTAGTGCCCACTTTGTTATGCCATAACTTCATGCGTGTATCTCCGATTCATGCATATGATATATCAAAATGTTCATTGTGAGATGCTCTACATTTAACTACATTATGGCATGCTTGTTGGAGTCCATCTTGATGCCCTAATCATCGTTGCAAGAGTGCTATATGATGTTGACTTATGTCTGTTAACAGAACTTGCTATTTTGTCTTTTTCATTGTATTTTGTGTGTGCATCCTATGAGCTTGATGTCTACATGCGTTTTGAGCTAAATCATGCCATATTTACAGTGGTGCAACCCATGTATTTTTGTGAGTCTTGTAGTGAGTGCATCAAGCTTGTGAAGTGGGCTACTTGTTGTTACTGTTTTGCTAGGCTGAGTCTGTTATATCATGATGCTAGGTAAACCTGCTACTACAAGTCATTCTATGCATAATCTAGAGATGTTAACTAAGGATGTTTTGTTATACATGTCATGATATATCCATACATGCCCTTTGTTGCATTTATAGCTTGCTGTAGATTGTTGTAATCTTGCTCTCAAATTGCTAAATAATGTTTCTCACAGCCTGTTAACATGAAGTTCAGTTTTGCCATATGTCTTGCTAGTGCTCCATGCACCCTATGACCACGCTATTGATATTTTTAGCTTCATAAATGTGTCTTATTATTGTTGGTCACTTTTTCATGCCATAAAATGCTCTGTGGTGAGTTGTACATGCTCACCAACATGCCTACTTATTGTTGTTCCTGCCATGTCTAAATCTGTCATATTACTTGCCATGTTTGTATGGACGCTACCATGTTTTCTGTTGATCTTTCGAATAAGTTCAGTAAGGTAGTTTTGTTATTTGTCTTTAGTATTAGGATGACATGCCTTTGTTTGCCATGATAAGTTCCTGGAGCTTGTAATTTGATAGCTCTAAACATTGCAGCCTGATGTTATTTCTGCCATGCACAGTGATTTCTGCCAAGTCTGTGAAACTGTTATTATTTGCAATTTTGCCATGTCCTTTTGGGCATGTTCTAGTGATTTCTAGAGATCTCACAAAATCTTGTTTTGTTCGACTTCATATGTACATCATGTCCATGTCTTTTGTTTTCATGTTGGGGTGCTGTAGAATATTTTCATGATGCTTGCAAGATGCGTAGTTGCTGTTTTGGACAGATTGATGTTATATCTTGTTTGGAGTGTATGTGTTGCACCGTTGCTCCGTTTTGAGTGTGCTCTATATGAAACTTGCTTAGTTTTTCATGTAGTTTCATGTTACCTTGTTGCATCCATGTTTTGTGTGTGTTTGCTTGATGTTTGAATGCATTTTGCATCAATGCCATGTTTGACTTGTTTTGCTCATATCTTCTAGGCCGTAGCTCCGAACTAAATGAACTTTATATGTAACTTGACTAGAATTTCGTGTAGATCATCTTGGTGCATCTTAACTTGCTGTTTAACAACTTGAACATAAGGTTTAATCAGATCTGACCAATTTCGAAATTTGCATATGAGGACTTACCGGATTTGTTACATGCTGTTTCCGTCCTCATTTAAACTTGCTTTGATGTGTTGTTCTTGTATGCATCATCTCTTGCCATGAGTAGCTTCATGTAGCCTTTCCATGCATCATGCTTGGTTGGGCATCATGTCTTGTTTATGTGTTGTGTGTTTACCTTGTTGTTTGCTTCTTTCCGGTTGTGGTCCTTCTCGTTAGTTCCTGTTTCGTTGCGATCGTGAGGATTCGTTCGATTACGCTTGGTTCGTCTTCGTGAATTCATCTTCTTCATGTAATCGTTCTTCTTCCTGGAGGGATTTCTGGCAAGATGACCGTCATGTTGGATCTCAATACTATCATTGCTATGCTAGTTGCTTGGTTCTATCGCTATGTTGCGCTACCTATCATTTGCTCTTCAAGCCTCCGAAATTGCCATGTCAGCCTCTAACCTTTTCACCCTTCCTAGCAAACCATTACCTGGCTATGTTACCGCTTTGCTCAGCCCCTCTTATAGCTTATGTTGGGATATCACAATATCTCTTATTTAATTAATGCATCTATATACTTGGTAAAGGGTGGAAGGCTCGGCCTTATGCCTGGTGTTTTGTTCCACTCTTGCCGCCCTAGTTTCCGTCATACCGGTGTTTTGTTTCTTGATTTTGCATTCCTTACGTGGTTGGGTGATTTATGGGACCCCCTTGACAGTTTGCTTTGAATAAAACTCCTCCAGCAAGGCCCAACCTTGGTTTTACCATTTGCTTACCTAAGGCTTTTTCCCTTGGGTTTCCGGAGCCCGAGGGTCATCTTTATTTACCCTCCGGGCCAGTGCTCCTATGAGTGTTGGTCCAAACTAGAGCCCTTTGTAGCGCCCCCTCAGGGAAACTTGAGGTCTGGTTTTAGTTGTACAGATTGCTCATCCGGTGTGCCCTGAGAACGAGATATGTGCAGCTCCTATCAGGATTTGTCAGCACATTCGGGCAGCTTTGCTGGTCTTGTTTTACCATTGTCGAAATGTCTTTTAAACCGGGATTCCGAGACTGATCGGGTCTTCCTGGGAGAAGGAATATCCTAGCTTGTGATGGGCTAAGTTGGGACACCCCTGCAGGGTATAAACTTTTGATAGCCGTGCCCGCGGTTATGTGGCAGATGGGAATTTGTTAATATCTGGTTGTAGAGAACTTGACACTTGACTGAGTTAAAACGCATCAACTGTGTGTGTAGCCATGATGGTCTCTTTTCGGCGGAGTTCGGGAAGTGAACACGGTTTTCGGTTATGTTTGACGTAAGTAGGAGTTCAGGATCACTTCTTGATCATTGCTAGCTTCACGACCGTTCCGTTGCTTCTCTTCTCGCTCTTATTTGCGAATGTTAGCCACCATATTTGCTTAGTCGCTGCTGCAACCTCACCACTTATCCATTCCTTTACCGATTAAGCTTTGCTAGTCTTGATACCCATGGTAATGGGATTGCTGAGTCCTCGTGGCTCACAGATTACTACAACAACAGTTGTAGGTGCAGTTTATGCGATGATCATGATGCGAGAGCGATGCTTGCTTGTTTTGGAGTTCTTCTTCTGCTTCTTCTTCGATCAGGGGATAGATTCCAGGTCGGCAGCCTGGGCTAGCAGGGTGGATGCCGTTTGAGTTTCTGTTTGTGTTTCATACGTAGTCGGATGTTGTTCTCATGTATGATGTATTGTTGTATTCGTGTGGCATTGTATGCCTCTTGTATGTATCCCCATCTATTATGTAATGTTGATATAATGATATCCACTTGCAAAAGCGTATCAATATGCGGTTCTATCCTTGGTGGGATTTTCGAGTCTCTTTAGGATAGTATCGCATATTGGGCGTGACAATGGGCCTTCGCGCTTTGACCCCCGCCTTGCGACAGGTAGAGTGGCTACCCAAGTTTAGGCCGGAGATGTCGCCACGCTACGACGGTGCGGCGGATCCGGCCGGCTTCCTCCAGGCGTACGAGGAGGCAGTTTGCGCGGCCGGCGGAGACGGCAAGGTGATGGCCAACTGGCTCCTCATGGCCCTCGTAGACGCACCACGTGCCTGGCTGCTCAACCTGCCGGAGTCTTCTGTGGCCTCCTGGGAGGAGCTGCACGGCCTCATCGTCGCGCATTTTGCAGCATCGGCGCTCCCCATCGTCGCGGCTCTAATAGGTGTCTCGCAAGCACCACCCTCCGACCACCACATCAAGCAGTTCTACTGCCAAGTAAGCGCCATCCAGTTGAGCTCGGGGGCTCCTATGGGCTGGTCGGCGCCTAAGGCCGATCACACCTTCAGCCCAGAAGATCCTCCATCCACCACGGCAAGAGCAGGCGGGCTCCCGATGCTCTGCACCCCCACCATATGCAATGTGGCGGTCACCAAGACACTCATCGACGGTGGAGCTAGCCTCAACATGCTCTCTGCGGAGGCATTCGGCCTACTTTACGTGCCCCCCCGGCTAACTCCGCCCCACCAAACCCTTCTCTGGTGTCGGCGAGGGCTCCACCGGCCCCCTGTGGCAAATCCGCTTCCCCGTCACTTACCGGACCCGTCAAAACTACCGCACCGAGCTCATCGACTTCGATATTTCCCGGATCAACCTGCCATACAACGCAATCCTTGGGTACCCAGCCCTAGCCAAGTTCATGGTGGCAACTCATCCAGCCTACAGCCTCATGAAGATGCCAGGTAGCAGCGTGTCCTCACGGTGGCAGGGGACACCAAGGACGCACTGCAGGCTCTCAAGCTCGTCTTTAAGACTGTGGCGTCCGCGTAGTCGAGCGAGAAATGGGGCCCCTGAGGCTTCGGGGGTAGTACCAACCAAGAAGAAGCAGTTGTTTTCCCAAGACCGAGCAGAGACGAAGCAGGTGCCAGTTGATGAAGATGGGGCGTCAGGCGCCACCTTCACCATAGGAGCTGGCCTCCCCAGGACCAAGAGGAAGCGTTGGTCAGCTTCTTGCACACCAACAAGGAAGTGTTCGCATGAGAGCCCAAGGACCTGGTCGGGGTTCCAAGAGGAATAATCGAGCATCACCTGAAGGTATGCCCAAACGTGCACCCAGTGAAGCAGAAGGCCCGTCGACAGTCCACCCAGAAGTAGGCATTCATTGTCCAAGAAACCTGCAAGCTGCATGATGCTAGAGTCATCTGGGAGAGACGGTACCCGGAATAGCTGGCAAACCTAGTCGTCGTCCCCGAGAAAGGAGGGAAGGAGCACATGTGTGTCGAGTTCACCAACCTCAACAAGGCTTGCCCTCAGGATTCCTTCCCTCTTCCATGCATCGACCAGATTGTCGACTCCACCACCGAGTGCAGCCTGTTGTGCTTTTTGGATGCCTTCTCGGGCTACCACCAGATCAAGATGGCCGTGCAAGATGTGGAGAAGACGGCGTTCCTGACCCCCTATGGGGTGTACTGCTACACCTGCATGCCTTTCGGGCTGCACAATGCTGGGGCTACCTTCCAGCGGCTGATGCACATCGCCCTGGGCCAGCAGCTCGGAAAAAACGCCGATGCCTATGTTGATGACATAGTGGTGAAGTCTCAGGAGGCGAAGACCGTGATTGAGGACCTGAAGGAAACATTTGCCAGTCTGCGCAAGGTGGACCTGCGGCTGAATCCTAAGAAGTGCATATTCGGGGTTCCCTCTAGCAAGCTGATGGGTTTTCTAGTGTCGCATAGAGGAGTCGAGGCCAATCTAGAGAAGGTCAAGGCCATAGAAGACATGAGCCCCCCGCAGACGCTCAAGGAGATGCAGAAGCTGGCAGGATGCATGACCTCGCTGGGGCGCTTCATCTCCAAGCTGGGGGAACGCGCCCTCCTGTTCTTCAAGCTTATGAAAAATAAGGGGTCGTTTGAGTAGACGTCTGAAGCTGATGTGGCCTTTCAAGAACTCAAGAGATACCTGACCAGCCCACCGGTGATGGTCGCACCACGCCCTCTGGAGCCCCTGGTGCTCTACTTGGCTGCCACCCCTCGCTCCGCCAGCGCCGCTCTGGTGGCGCTAAGAGAAGATTGCACGATCAAGGACCCTCAGCAAGGCGCCCGGTCACCATGCGAAGCGCAACAGCCTCAGAATGGTACTCCTGAGGCCTCAGCTGATCCGACAGCCAACATCCCTCCCGAGGCTCAAACCGACCCTTCGGCCAGAGGGGATCCTAAGGCTGAGGCTCGCGAGGTCATAGTCGGCGCGGCAGGTGATGGGACCCCTGACAGCTCGCATCCTCAAGACACACAAGACCTCACCAGCACCTCCTCCTTTATCGAGCACCCGGTCTACTTTGTCAGCACGGTGCTGCGGGAGGCATAGGCGCGCTACCCCATGCCCCAAAACCTCCTGCTCGCACTCCTCGTCGCCTCCCGGAAGCTGCGCCACTACTTCCAGGGGCACCCCATCAAGGTCGTTTCAGCCTACCCACTAGAGAGGGTGCTCCGGAGCCCTAATGCCACCGTGTGGGTTGCAGAGTGGAACATCGAGCTTCAGGCATTCCGGCTCGAGTTCACCACCACCAGAGTCATCAAGGGTGCGTCCCTCGCAGATTTCATGGCAGAATGGACTGACGGCCCTGAGCGCGGGATATGTGAGGACCGCTCCCTATTGCCTGGAGACGAGGCGCCAGATGGGTGGATCATGTACTTCGACGGTGCATTCTCATGACAAGGCGCGGGGGCTGGGGCCATCCTCATCTCACCCGCCAAGGACAAGCTCTACTACATAGTACATCTCTGTTTTTAGCAGGGCGAAAAGGTCTCCAACAACATCGTAGAGTATGAAGGCTTGCTCGCCGGCCTCAGAGCCGCGGTGGCACTTGGGGTGAAGGGTCTCACCATCAGGGGCGAGTCCCAGCTCCTCATCAACTTCTCCAACAAAGAGTACACACCCAAGGACGAGCACATGGAGGCATACCTGGAAGAGGTATGTAAGATGGAGAAACGGTTCCTGGGCTTGGAAATGCAGCATGTGCCGCGAGGAACAAATAAGGGAGCGGACGCCATCACCGAGAGAACATCCCAGAGGCTACCTCAGGAGCCAGGGGGTTTGAGGAACGACTCTTCAAGCCATTGGCGGCTCCCCCCGCCGCAGCACCAGCACCACATCAAGAGGATCTACCCCAAGCACCAGCAACAGGCGCCCCAGCATGCGGCCTGCCTTCAGGGGCCCGCCTGCTCCTTGTGCTCGAGCCTCATGAGGGGTGCTGGACTGAGGAGTTCAAGACGTACCTGCTCCAGGGGACCCTGCCGGACAAGGAGAAGGACGCCGAGCGCTTGGCTCGTCGGGCCAACGCGTATTGCATCCGTGATGGTGAGTTGTACCGCAAAACGCCCAATGACATTTCCTTGCGATGCATCTCCAGGGAGAAGGGGCTCGAGCTGCTGGCAGACATACAAGGTGGGGACTACGGACACCACTCTTCATCACGCACCCCCGTGGGCAAGGTGTTTCGTAGTGGGTTCTATTGGCGCACAACACTCAATGACGCCACCGAGGTGGTGCGCTCCTGCGAAGCATGCCAGTTCCACGCCAAGTAGATCCACCAGGCCGCGCAAGGCCTCCAGACTATGTCGCTCACGTGGCAGTTCACGGTCTGGGGGCTGGACATCTAGGGGTCGTTTCCCCGAGCACCAGGGGGCTACCGCTACCTCTACGTCGCCATCGACAAGTTCACCAAGTGGGCGGAGGTAGAAGCCGTCTGCACCATCTCAGCTGGATCAGCTATCAAGTTCATCAAAGGCCTCGTGAGCCGGTTTGGGGTCCCTAACCGCATCATCATCGACAACGGCTCGTAGTTCACGAGCAACCTTTCCAAAACATATTGTGCTAACCTTGGAACGCATATATGCTACGGTTCAGGGGCACACCCCAGGACCAACGGCAAGGCTGAGCGCGCCAATGCAGAAATCTTGAGGGGCCTCAAGGCAAAGACCTTCAAGAAGAAGCTCGAGGCCTACGGCAGGAGCTGGCTTGAAGAGCTCCAGTCCATGTTGTGGTCCATCCGCACCACCGCGACCAAGACAACGGGAGAGATGCCATTCTTCCTCGTCTACGGAGCTGAAGCGATTCTCCCACACAAGGTCAAGCGTCGCTCCACGCGGGTCCTGGCATTCGACGAGGCACATCAGGACGCCATGCGGGGGATGGATCTCGTTCTGGGGAGGAATGTCTCCATCAAGCCTCTCTTTGAGCGGCAAGGTACCAGCAAACACTACGGCGGTACCACTGCCGTCGTGTCTGATCCAGGACGTTTGTCACGCCCAATATATGATACTATCCTAAAGAGACTCGAAGGTCCCACCAAGGATAGAACCGCATATTTGTACGCTTTTGCAAGGTGGATATCATTACATCAACATTACATAATAG
This sequence comes from Triticum aestivum, assembly GCF_018294505.1. NCBI lineage: Eukaryota > Viridiplantae > Streptophyta > Magnoliopsida > Poales > Poaceae > Triticum > Triticum aestivum. Next base: position 271,336,118 of record NC_057804.1, on the reverse strand, counting down.
ATGGGATACATACAAGAGGCAAACAATGCCACAAGAATACAACAATACATCATCCATAAGATCAACATCTGACTACGGATGAAACACGAACAGAAGCTCAAACGACATCCACCCTGCTAGCCCAGGCTGCCGACTTGGAACCTATCCCCTGAACGACAAAGTAGAAGAAGAACTCAAAACAAGCAAGCGTCGCTCTCGCGTCATGATCATCGCAACATGTACCTGCAACTATTGTTGTAGTAATCTGTGAGCCATGAGGACTCAGCAATCCCATTACCATGGGTATCAAGACTAGCAAAGCTAAATGGGTAAGGAATGGATAAGTGGTGAGGTTGCAGCGGAAACTAAGCATGATATGGTGGCTAACATACGCAAATAAGAGCGAGAAGAGAAGCAACGGAACGGTCATGAAGCTAGCAATGATCAAGAGGTGATCCTGAACTCCTACTTACGTCAAACATTGTTGGGGAATGTAGCAGAAATTCAAAATTTTCTACGCATCACCAAGATCAATCTATGGAGTAACTAGCAATGAGAGAGAGGGGAGTGTATCTTCATACCCTTGAAGATCGCGATGCGGAAGCGTTGCAAGAACGCGGTCGGTGGAGTCGTTCACTAAGCGATTCAGATCGCGGCCAAATGCGATCTAAGCACCGAACAACGGTGTTTCCGCGTTCAACACACGTACAGCCTGGGGAAGTCTCCTCCTTATTGATCCAGCAAGGGGAGAGGTGAAGTTGAGTGAGAGCTCCGGCAGCACGACGGCGTGGTGGTGGAGCTTGCAGTTCTTCGGCAGAGCTTCGCGAAGCACTACTACAGAGGAGGAGGTGTTGGGGAGGGAGAGGGTTGTGCCAGGGGCAAGGGTGAAGCTCCCATGTGCCTCCCCACTATATATAGGGCTGGAGGGGGCTGGTTTCTTTCCCTCCACGTCCATTGGGGCATTGGAAAAGGTGGGAGGAAAGAAATCCCATCATTTCCTTCCCCACCGATTGTTATCCCACTTTTTTAGGGATTTTGATCTTATCCCTTCGGGATATGATCTTATTCCTTCTAAGGGGGATTTTGGTGCGCCTTGACTAGGGGTGTGGGGCCTTGCCCCCACTACCCACGTTCATGTGAGTCCCCCCATGCAGGTGGGCCCCACTCCGGAACCTTCTAGAATCTTCCGGGTACAATACCGAAAAAACCCGAACATTTTCCGGTGGCCAAAATAGGACTTCCCATATAGAAATCTTTACCTCCGGACCATTCCGAAACTCCTCGTGACATCTGGGATCTCATCCAGGACTCCGAACAACATTCGGTAACTGCACGCTAATTTCCATAACAACTCTAGCATCACCGAACAGCGGGATCTGGATACCCATGTTGGCTCCCACTTGTTCCACGATGATCTCATCGTATGAACCACGAAGTCAAGGATCCAAGAAATCCCGTATACAATTCCCTTTGTCAATCGCTACGTTACTTGCCCGAGATTCAATCGTCGGTATCCCAATACCTCGTTCAATCTCGTTACCGGCAAGTCACTTTACTCGTTCCGTAATGCATGATCCCGTGACTAACTACTTAGTCACATTGAGCTCATTATGCTGATGCATTACTGAGTGGGCCCAGAGATACCTCTCCGTCACACAGAGTGTCTAATCCCAGTCTCGATTCGTGCCAACCCAACAGACACTTTCGGAGATACCCGTAGTGCACGTTTATAGCCACCCAGTTTTGTTGTGACATTTGGCACACCCAAAGCATTCCTACGGTATCCGGGAGTTGCACAATCTCATGGTCTAAGGAAATTATACTTGACATTAGAAAAGCTTTTAGCAAACGAACTACACGATCTTGTGCAATGCTTAGGATTGGGTCTTGTCCATCACATCATTCTCCTAATGATGTGATCCCGTTATCAATGACATCCAATGTCCATGGTCAGGAAACCATAACCATCTATTGATCAACGAGCTAGTCAACTAGAGGCTCACTAGGGACATGTTGTGGTCTATGTATTCACACATGTATTACGGTTTCCAGTTAATACAATTATAGCATGAACAATAGACAATTATCATGAACAAGGAAATATAATAATAACCATTTTATAATTGCCTCTAGGGCATATTTCCAACAAACATAACCCAAAAACCGTGTTCACTTCCCGGTCTCCGCCGAAAAGAGACCATCACAGCTACACACGCGGTTTATGCGTTTTAATTCGAATCTGGTGTCAAGTTATCTACAACTGGACATTAACAAATTCCCATCTGCCACATAACCGCGGGCATGACTCCCAAAAGTTTATACCCTGCAGGGGTGTCCCAACTTAGCCCATCACAAGCTCTCACGGTCAATGAAGGATATTCCTTCTCCCAGGAAGACCCGATCAGTCTCAGAATCATGCTTTACAAGACATTTCGACAATGGTAAAACAAGACCAGCAAAGCCGCCCGATGTGCCGACAATCCCGATAGGAGCTGCACATATCTCGCTCTCAGGGCAACACCGGATGAGACTAGCTACGAGTAAAACCATCCCTCAAGTTTCCCCGAGGTGGCCCCTCAGGCAGCTTGGTTCGGACCAGCACTTAGAGAAGCACTGGCCCAGGGGGCTAAAATAAAGATGACCCTCGAGAGAGCGACTCCCAAGGGAAAAGTAGGTGGTGGTGAGGCAAATGGTAAAATCAAGGTTGGGCCTTGCTGGAGGAGTTTTATTCAAATCGAACTGTCAAGGGGGTCCCATAAATCACCCAACCGCGTAAGGAACGCAAAATCAAGGAACATAACACCGGTATGACGGAAACTAAGGCGGCCAGAGTGGAACAAAACACCAGGCATAAGGCCGAGTCTTCCACCCTTTACCAAGTATATAGATGCATTAATTAAATAAGAGATAATGTGATATCCCAACTGTTAGGAAAGCAACTTATCTTTATTGAAGGCCCAAGAGGCATATATATATTACACATGACTTGAGGTGCAAGGAAACTAAACATAGACTAATAAGGACTCCTAGACCAATACTAATACTCCTTAACACCCCCCTCAAATGCAAAGCATATGCAATAGCATTGCATTTGAAGAAGTGTAATACTTAAAAAAAATGATAATCCAAATCCGTGTCTTGAGAGTGTCGTCGTAGCATGAAGAGTCTTCAAAACTTGTCGAGTCTCCAAAGGGGATAATGAAGAGATGGCACATCAGAGGAAGACACCGCACCGATAGAAGATACAAAAGAAGTATCAAGAGAAGATGGGTTGTCGAAAGAAGATGGTCCATCGAGAGAATAAAGCATTGCTTAAAGAATCATGGCCCATGAAAACCAACGGCGAAAGAAGCTCGGCGGCAAGGGAATGGGCTTAGATCAACAATGCAAAGAGAGGCCACAGAAATCCTATAGAGAGGACAATGACCAGAAAAAGGCTGACAGACATAGGTATGGTGGACTCACATGACATGAGAAAACACAAAATATCAACGAATTTGGTGGACGCAGTGAAAAATATAGAAAAAGCACATGCCAGACTAATGCAATCACTAAAAGATCAGCAGTGGCAGCTAGCAAATAGGCTAGCAGGAACGCATCAACTAGCAAGTAGGCTAGCAGAACGCATCAGCTGAGTAGAGCAGCAAAGGGCAGCGGAACAACAGCAGCACGCAGATGGACGTGCGGGAGCAGAGCAGCAGCCAGCCAGTAGGGGCACACGCGGTCGACAGGAAGCAGCAGCGTTGGCCAAGATGAGATCCAGCTGCAGGCAAACGTGTGCGGATAGAAGCCTGCAGCTGCAGGAGAGCAACACGCAGGCTGCTGGAGCTGTACGGGCGGGCCTGCACGTGGAGCGGAGCCTTCCTGGAGCCTGGAGGTGCTTCCAGCCGAGCGCCCCAGCCGAGCGCACAGGAGGCGATGGTCCCGATCTGAGGCAGCCGCCATCGATCTAGGGGCAGGTAGCGGCCCACGAGGTGCCCACGCCGAAGTAGCTGGGCGAGCAGTCAAGGCGCCAGGCGGATCGCGGGGCTGGTGGTGCCATGGAAGACGAGATCGATCCAGAGAAAAATAGATCGATCGAGAAAAAAAATAGTGGATCGCAAGGACGAGTTGCGGTGTCCGGAGACCTAAACCTAGGCTCTAATACCATGTTAGGAAAGCAACTTATCTTTATTGAAGGCCCAAGAGGCATATATATATTACACATGACTTGAGGTGCAAGGAAACTAAACATAGACTAATAAGGACTCCTAGACCAATACTAATACTCCTTAACACCCACATAATCCTGTCCACCATGGAGCAAACTTCAACTTCACCTGCAACTAACAACGCTATAAGAACGGCTGAGCAACACGGTAACATAGCCAAACAACGGTTTGCTAGGAAAGGTGAAAAAGGTTAGAGGCTGACATGGCAATTTGGGAGGCTTGAAGAGCAAAAGATAGGTGGCGCAACATAGCGATAGAACGAAGCAACTAGCATAGAAATGATAGTAGTGGGATCCAAGGTGACGGTCATCTTGCCTAAATCCCGCTAGGAAGAAGAACGAGTCCATGAAGAAGATGAATGGAGGAAGCCAAACCAAGCATAGACGAACGAATCCTCACGATCGCAACGAAACAGGAACTAACGAGAAGGAGCACAACCAGAATGAAGCAAACAACAAGGTAAACACACAATACATAGACATGGCATGATGCTCAACCAAGTATGATGCATGACAAAGCTAGATGAGGCTACTCATGGCAAGAGATGATGCATACAAGAGCAATATATCGAAGCAAGTATAATGAGGTCGGAAACAACATATAACAAATCTGGTAAGTCCCCATATGGACATTTCGAAATTGGTCCTGATCTGAACAAACATTAAGTTGAAGTTGTTAAACAGCAAGTTAAGATGCACCAAGATGCTCTAGACGAAATTCTAGTCAAGTTACATATAATGTTCATTTAGTTCGGATCTACGACCTAGAAGATATGAGCAAAACAAGTTAAACATGGCATTGATGCAAAATGCATTCAAACATCAAGCAAACATCTCAAAACAAGGATGCAACATGATAATATGAAACTACATGCAACCCTAAGAAAGTTTCATATAGAGCACACTCAAAACGGAGCATCAGTTCAACACATACACACAATACAAGTTTAAAGGACAAGCTGTCCAAAACAGCAAGTAGGAATCTTGCAAGCATCAAAACAATAAGCTACAGCACCCCAACATAAGAACATAAGGCATGGGCATGAATTACTGGTAAAGAATGACAAAACATGAACACTGAGCTATCTCGAGAAATCACTAGAACATGCTCAAAAGGACATGGCAAGCTTGCAAATAATAACAATTTACAGTCTGGGCAGAAATAACAGTAGGTTGCAATGTTTAGAGCTATCAAACAACATGTTACAGGAACTTAACATGGCAAACAAAGGCCTGGCATGCTAGTACTAAAGACAAAGATTAAAACTCCCTCACTGAACTAATGATATGACAGATTCATACATGGCAGGAACAACAATAAGTAGGCATGTTGGTGAGCTTATACCACTCACCACAGAGCAATACATGGCATGGAAAGGTAACCAACAGTAAGAAGACGTGTTCATGAAGATAAGCATAGCAAGAACAAGTTCATAGGGTGCATGGATCACTAGCAAAGTTCATGGCAAAACAGAACTTAATGTTAACAGGCTGACAGCAACATTATTTAGCAATTTTGGAGCAAGAGCATGACATGTATAACAAAACATCCTTAGTGAACATCTCCAGATTATGCATGGAATGACTTGTAGCAGCAGGTTTACATAGCATCAGGATATAGCAGATTCATCCTAGCAAAACAGCAACAGCAAGTACCCTACTTCACGAGCTCAATGCACTCGCTACAAGCCTCACAAAAATACATGGATTGCACCACTCTAAAGATGACATGATGTAGCTCAAAACTCATGTAGAAATCAAGCGTCATAGGAAGCACACACAAAATGCAATGAAAAAGACAAAACAACAAGTTCTGTTAACAGACAGCAGTTAACATCATATAGCACTCTTGCAACGATAATTTGGGCATCAATATGGACTCAAACAATCATGTCACAATGGATTGAAATAAAGAGCATCTCATGATTAACATTTTGATATATTGTATGCACAAATCGGAGCACCGAGCACGAAGTTACAGGAGGTCAAAGATGCACACATATCATGAGATTTACAGGGACTTAGACGAAAATCACCTCGCGGGACAAAGTCAACGCGGGATGGCGGGATCCAGGACGAGGGCGCAGGCGCGTTTGGATCGCCGGACCGGTGGATCTCGTCCAACCGGTGTCAGGACCCCGACTCGATATCACATCGATCTAGCCGGTAACACCTCATATCACTTTGCGGCCTCACGCACGGTATCCCCACGGGTGTCGCCTTACCTTTGCCCGGGACCGTTTGCGCCTTTTGGCTCACGTATACGATAGTGTCGCTAGCATCCATATGATAAGGAGCCCGGGCTGACATGACTAGTCGTAAACCCAAAGTGGCACAGACTTACAGGGACAGGCATCCATGACCCAGCTTCGAACGTGTCGGTCATCAGCAAGTGGGTCCGGGCTGTAGCACTGGGCTAGCAGGACTCCGGTAAACCGGGCTGTAGCGGGCTAACAGGACTCCGGTACTCAAAGCGTGACATTTCCCCGAAGGGACAGACACAGGAACGAAGAAGGACACATGCCGGCCAGCCTAAGTGTTCCAGAGCAGTAGCAAGCTACCATGGCTCAGCGGTAACACTAGGAGACATTTCCCGGTAAGAGAGGCTACTAAAGATAAACAACTAGATAGTCAGATCCCACACATACCAAGCATTTCAATCATACACACAATATGCTCGATATGTGCAAATACAACGAAGCATCACAACATGACTCTACGACACAAGTACTTTATTTAAGGCTCAGGGAGCCATACATAACATACACAAAGGTACGGGTCTCACGACCCAACATACAAGTCATACAGTCATACAAACCAGCAGCGGAAGTACATTGTCTGAGTACAGACAACTAGTAAAATAAAAGAGGCTTGGAAAGCCTAGCTATACTACGTGGTCCATCACAAGCTCAGGGTCACCACCTGGGTCTTTAGCCTACTCGTTGATGTCAACGTCTACATAGAACCCATCAGAAGGGGTTGCAGCGTCTTCTGTAAAAATGTAGATTATAGCAACATGAGTACAAAGGTACTCAGCAAGACTTACATCAGATCCTACATACATGCATAGTATCAAGAAGGGTTGGTGGAGTTATTGCAGCAAGCCAGCTTTGACTCTTGGCTAGACTATCCTACGATACTCCAACTTGAAATGGTTTTGCGCACACGAGTCCACTACTCACCACTTCAATACACTACCGAGGATCCACCTCCGTCTTCCTACGGAAGAGCCATCCTCGGCACTCACACTTATCTTGAGGCTTTTAGTAGTTTCCATTTACTTGTCTATGAACTGTATAGGCAACCAAGTAGTCCTTTACCGCGGACGCGGCTATTCGAATAGATCATGTTAACCCTGCAGGGGTGTACTTCTTCATACACGCTCTCACCACTTACCGTCGTTTACACGACATGTACTCGGCAACCTTCAAGCGGAAGCCCAACGTGGGTGTCGGCCACGACCTACCTAATCACCTAAGCCTCCAGTCCAGGTTTATCGCCTATTCAGGTTCCATCCGCAGGGAGTCCGGCCGAGGTTTCCCATACGGCCCCGAACGATGTGAACAGGGTTCCCGAGATACCTAACGGGTATTCGGTACACCCGGCCACGTACCTACCGCATCACAGCCCACCCCTACGGTCAGCGCTGTCCACGGCCTCCAGTAGGCTACAAACACCAGAAACTACTTGCAACTCCTGGACGGAGAACTAGGGTGAATAAGAAGCCGAGAGGGTCCATTGGTTTCGGGCCCAATGCATGGTAGTAGCTGATTCTTAAATCACACATACAGATCTCAGTGCTTAAGGTCGGCTTCAATGAAACAACCCACCATGTACTCCTACATGGCCTCTCATCGATACCTTTACCAAATCGTGTTCACCACACCACTCTCATTACCGACATAATCATTTCACTCTAGCCCATCACCCAGATGAACCAGACCTGACACGACTCTAAGCATAGCAGGCATAGCAAGGTAGGAACAACACATACATATGGCTCAATCAACTCCTACACATGCTAGTGGGTTTCATCTAGTTACTGTGGCAATGACAGGTCATGCAGAGGAAATGGGTTCAACTACCGTAGCACACAGCAGTTTGAAACGCGTTGTCTTAATGCAGTAAAAGAGAGCAGGAGCGAGAACATGGGATTGTATCGATATGATCAAATGGTTGGTTGCTTGCCTGATGGTTCGATGCACTGATACGGTTCTTCGTTAGGGTAATCACGGTACTCCTCGGGGGCAGAACCTGTCGCAAAGGACATCGATACACAACATCACCAAACAATGTGCAACAATATGATGCATGCATGAAACATGGCAATATGAGTGTGTTGGGCTAATGCAACTAAAACCAGAAGGGTTTGAACAAATTTGAATCAAAGATTCAAATTTCAAACTCAAACATGGCCTTTTAAAGTGCTTTTCCTTGTTCTGCTTGAAACATCAATTTAACTTGTTTGATCATGCATGAAAATAGTACAGATGGATAGATTGGATTTTTCTGATCATTTTTCATATATAATTTGTCCAATTTGGAGTTACAGAATAAAAGTTATGAATTTTTGAAGTTTAAATAATATTCTGGAATTTCCTGATTAAATTAAATCCAGAAATTATAATTATTGCGCCAGCATGACGTCAGCATGACGTCAGTGGTCAACTGCGGCTGTCTGGGGTCAAACCTGACGTGTGGGGTCCACACGTCAGTGACAGGGGGGTTAAACAGGGTTAGTTTAATCCTAATTAGGGGTTAGTGGCGCTGGGGCCCACTGTCAGTGTCAGGGGGTTAACTAACAGTGGTTAGCACTAATCCTAATTAGCTACAGGGCTGGGCCCACCTGTCAGGGACTCAGGGGGTGTCCTGCCGTGGTCAAAGTGGGTCAAACCCACCGGCGACGTGACGCCGGCGAGGCCCGAGACGGCGGCGCGACGCGGGATCGCGCTACAGGGCACGGGCGAGGCCGTGCTTGGGCTCGTTGGAAAGCTCTTGCTCCCGCGCGTCGAACGGTGGCCGTGGCTGGGCCTGGGGTGGCCGGAGTCGACGGCGGCGAGCTCGGCTGCGGCCGCCGGAGTTCGGGTGCGGTCGGGATCGGTGTTGCAGGGGGTTTGGGGAGGCGTTAGTGCGTGCTGCGTGCTCCTAGTGAGGTGTGGAGCACGATAGTGTGCTCGGTTGGGTGCTACGGTGACCGTGGCCACGACGGCGACATCGCCGGCGGCGTGGAGCTCTCGGCCAAGGTGGGGCTAGGGCCTAGAGGTCGGAAGAGACCAGGGGAGAAGGGGGAAACGATCCGGGGGCTCACCGCGGAGCTGCAGGGATGGTTAGCGGGCTCGGGGACGCGCTGGAGACGACGAATTCGACGGCGACGATGGTCGGAGCCCGAAGAGGGGAACGGCGACGTGGCGGCGATGCAGGGCTTCCGGGGAGCTGTGGAGCGGTGGGGAGGAAGAGGGGGTCGTGGCGGAGCTTCTGAGCTAGTCGGGGGAGCGAGGGGTGGCCGGAGACGGCTGCTGTGGCGAACGGCGGCGAGGGTGGTGTTCGGCCGTGTGAGAGAGAGAGCGAGGGAGAGGAGGGAAGAGCCGGGGGAGAGTGAGAGAGAGCAGGGGGGAGGCGTGGCGTCGTCCAGGGGCATCGAGGCGAGGAGGGGAGGGCAGGCAGGCAGGGAGAGAGGTGGCGTGGCGCGGTGGCGCGCGCGCGCGCCGGCCACACTCCCCTCCCTCTGTCGGGACGAAGACGACAGAGGAGGGAGGTGGGCTGGGCCGGCTGCTGGCTGGGCCGGCCAGCTGGCTGGGCCGCACAGGGAGGAGCCCAGGTAAGCTTCTCCCTTTTATTTTTTTCTGTTTTCTAATTTCTGACATTTGTTTTGATTTAAATAATATATTAAATCATTTATTTAACTTATGCCAATTTTTGCAGGAGCTATATATATTATTCCAGAGCTCCTTTATAATTGGCATAATATTTGGACATATATTAATATATATAATTAATATATTTCCAATGCAAATATTATGCATTAATTCCAAATGCCCAAAATAAATACCTATGAGCTCTTAAAAATATTGGTTTGATTTTTATCTCTGTCCAATATTTTCAGAGAGCAACATGAGCATTTTCTTGGACCCTTTTGGAGAAATTTTTATTTGGGTCATTTTCAAAATGATTCTGAGGGTTTCACAGATCCCCATTTCAAGTTTCTGATGAAAGAGTAAACATGATGCAACACTCTAATGCATGGCTAACTAGGATGTGACAACTCACCCCCACTCAAAAGAATCTCGTCCCGAGATTTGGGTTCCTCCGGGAAGAAGGCGGGATACTCGAGTCGAAGACGATCCTCCCTTTCCCAGGTTGCTTCATCCTCAGAATGGTGCGACCATTGAACTTTGAGAAACTTGATATTATGACGTCGGGTGGTACGTTCGGCCTGATCGAGGATACGAATGGGGTACTCTCGATATGTAAGATTATCTTGGAGATCAAGCGTTTCGTGGTCCACTTCACGGATAGGATCCGAGAAGCAACGCCTGAGTTGAGAAACGTGGAAGACATCGTGGACTCTGGAGAGGTGCGGAGGTAGTTCCAACTGGTAGGCAACTTCTCCTCGTTTGGCGAGAATGCGAAAAGGTCCAATGTAACGAGGAGCCAATTTGCCTTTGATACCGAAACGATGGGTTCCCTTCAGAGGGGTGACCCGAAGATAAGCCTTCTCGTCAACCTCGAAAGTCATAGCCTTATGTTTTCGGTCATATTGACTCTTTTGACGAGATTGGGCTGTTTTCAACTTTTCACGAACGATGCGAACTTGTTCTTCTGCTTCCTGAATCATGTCCGGGCCAAAGAATTGTCTTTCCCCGGTCTCTGACCAGTTAAGGGGTGTTCGACACCGTCGTCCATAGAGAACTTCAAAAGGGGCTTTACCCAAGCTAGATTGATAGCTGTTGTTGTAAGCGAATTCGGCAAATGGAAGGCACTTCTCCCAGTCCATTCCGAATGAGATAACAGAGGCTCGAAGCATGTCTTCTAGAATCTGGTTGACGCGTTCCACTTGACCACTCGACTGAGGGTGGAAGGCGGTGCTAAAGGAGAGACGAGTCCCCATAGCATTTTGGAAACTTTCCCAAAATCGAGAGGTGAAAAGACTTCCTCGATCCGAGTTAATTTCCAAAGGAACACCATGGAGGGACACTATTCGGGAGATGTATAAGTCTGCCAGCTGGCTAGCGGTTATACTCTCACGAACAGGTAAGAAATGGGCTACTTTGGAAAGACGATCGACCACGACGAAAATAGCATTATTCCCTCTCTTGGTCCTGGGAAAACCGGTAATGAAATCCATACCAATTTTATCCCATTTCCATTCAGGAATAGCTAAGGGTTGAAGGGTGCCAGCAGGCCGTTGATGCTCTGCTTTTACACGACGACAGACGTCGCAATTAGCAATATACTGAGCAATTTCTCTCTTCATCCTAGTCCACCAGAACCTCTGGCGTAGGTCCTGATACATCTTAGTACTACCGGGATGAATGGTGAGAGGAGATTCATGAGCTTCCTTAAGGATCAATCGCCTCAGGTTGCGCACTTTGGGAACCACTAGTCGATTCCCGAAGTATACGACCCCTTGATCATTAATGGAGAAGCAATTCGCAATTCCTTTCTGAATGTTCTCTTGATGCGGGAGATTCCCGGATCTACCTTCTGTGCTTTGATAATTTGATCCGTAAGGGTAGGTTTTGCCACCAAGGTGGAAAGAAAACCTTGAGGTACAATGTGAAGGTTAAGCTTCCGAAATTCCTCATGGAGAAGCGGTTGACTTTGTTGTAACATCAGGTTGTTACAATAAGATTTACGACTTAGCGCATCAGCCATGACGTTGGCTTTCCCTGGGGTGTAGGTTATTCCTAAGTCGAAGTCTGTGATCAATTCAACCCAACGTCTTTGCCTGAGATTCAAATCCGGTTGGGTGAAAATGTACTTCAGACTTTGGTGATCAGTGAATATTTCGCAACGATTACCGAGGAGGTAATGTCGCCAGGTCTTAAGTGCATAGACTACGGCTGCAAGCTCTAGATCATGAGTAGGATAATTCTCCTCATGTGGGTGCAATTGCCGTGAAGCGTAAGCAATTACGTGTCGATCTTGCATGAGAATGCAACCTAGTCCTTGTCGCGAGGCGTCGCAGTAGATAACAAAGTCCTTGGAGAAGTCTGGCGGTACCAGTACGGGAGCAGAGGTCAGGCGTCTTTTCAGTTCCTGAAAGCTGTGCTCACATTGTGGAGTCCATTCGAACTTCTTATCTTTCTTGAGGAGTTCGGTTAGAGGTTTAGCAACTTTGGAGAAGTTCTCGACAAAGCGACGACAATAGCTCGCTAAGCCTAGAAAACTCCGAACTTGCTTGACCGATTCAGGTGGAGTCCAATTAAGGACGGCTTGAACTCGCTCAGGGTTAACAGCAATACCTTTACCAGATATTACATGACCCAGATAGGTCACTTCTGACAACCAGAATTCACATTTAGAAAATTTGGCATAAAGGCGATGCTCTCGAAGTTTCTTCAACACTAGCCTTAAATGTTCGGCATGTTCTTCCTCGTTCTTGGAGTAGATGAGTATATCATCGAGGTAAACCACGACGAATTTATCCAAATACTCCATGAAGATTGAGTTCATTAACCGAGAAAAGGTGGCTGGAGCGTTGGTTAAACCGAAGGACATGACGGTGTACTCGTATTGGCCATAACGAGTAACAAAGGCCGTTTTAGGAATGTCCCCGTTTCTGATTTTGATTTGATGGTAGCCCAACCTCAAATCCATCTTGGAGAAGACTGAGGATCCAGCGAGCTGATCATACAGGTCGTTGATCCTGGGAAGTGGATATTTGTTCTTGATTGTGACCAAATTGACAGGTCGGTAATCTACAACCATCCGGTCCGTACCATCCTTCTTCTTGACGAATAGGACGGGGCAAGCCCACGGAGATGAACTAGGGCGGATGAAACCCTTTTTCAAGGATTCATCGAGTTGTTTCTTAAGCTCGGCTAGTTCTAGTGGTGCCATCTTATAAGGTCTTCTAGCAATCGGAACGGTTCCGGGGATGAGGTCGATTACGAACTCAACATCCCTGTCAGGTGGAACACCTGGCAATTCCTCTGGAAAGACATCCGGGAAGTCACGGACTACCGGAATGTCCTCAAGGTCTGGCAAAGGGCTGGCGTTAAGAGAATATAATTGTCGCTTGGCTATTCGGGTCAAGACATTGACTATCTTCCCCGAAGGATGGGTGAGTTGAACAGTCCTAGAGAAGCAATCAATTTTGGCTTGATGAGCCGACATCCAGTCCATACCCAGAATGATATTGATATCTGAAGATTTAAGGGCTATCAAAGACGCGAGAAAAACAAGTCTGTCGACTTGGATTTTATTTTCATAACTTACCCTAGAGGTCTGCCATCTAGAACCAGGGGTAGAAATTTCCATAGTGGATGGCATGTCACAGAATGCAACGTTATGCAAACGAGCATAATTTTCGGATATAAAAGAATGAGAGGCTCCTGTATCGAAAAGAACAGATGCCGGGTGGCAATTTACAAGAAGCGTACCGAGAACGACGTTGGGATCCTCTTGAGCTTCTTCGGCAGAGATACAGTTGACATGGCCACGTGAAGCGGTGACCGGTTTGGCGTGGAATATTTTCCCTGTCGGCTTGCCACGGCCAACAGCTTTAGCAGATTGGTTGGGGTTGGTCTGGGGACACTCACGCATATAGTGACCAGATTCCCCACACTTGAAACAAGTCACGGAACTGGTACGTGGAGGAGCATTGTTAGTTGGACCCCCATAGGGCTTGGCTGGAGCAGACTGTTGAACAGGGCGAGGCGCCTGGAAAGATGGCCTCGGTGTGAACCTGGGTGGCAGGGCGGTGTTGGGTACCCACACGCGGCGCTTCTGAGGACCAGCACCGGATGAGGAACCCATATCACGGCCATGCTTGCGTGTTGCGTCATAGTCAGTCTGACCAGTTTCAACACTGATGGCTTTGTTGACAAGTTTCTGAAAAGATGTGCACTCATGCAGACGGAGGTCGCGGCGAAGCTCAGGACTAAGTCCCTTACGGAACCTTGCTTGCTTCTTGGCGTCAGTAGAAACTTCCTCGGTTGCATATCGTGCGAGATTACCAAACTCCCTGCTATAAACATCCACAGAAAGTCGGCCTTGGGTGAAATTGCAGAATTCCTCACGTTTACGGTCCATGAGACCCTCCGGAATGTGATGTTCACGGAAAGCCTCGCTGAACTCAGCCCAAGTAGTGACATGGCCCGCTGGGCGCATAGCTCCATAATTCTCCCACCATAGACTGGCGGGGCCTTCAAGATGATATGCAGCAAAGGTGACCTTGTCAGCCTCCGCTACCAGCGCGGAACGCAGTTTGTGAGAGATACTGCGAAGCCAGTCATCAGCGTCGAGAGGCTCGACGGAGTGGTGGAACGTGGGTGGATGTAATTTGATAAAATCACTGAGTGACACCACGTTAGTCCTCTGATGGTGTGCTGTGTTCTGTTCAATACGCTCCAACAAACGGTTGGTCTCCCGCTTGTTTCTCTCAGCTTCCATCATAACCTCGGCTAGTGAAGGAGGATGAGGCAGATTTGCATCCCTGACTTCACTGCCTTCGGCCTGCTCTTGAGGAGCAGGGTTAGTGCGCGTGTTGACCATCCTAGGTAAACAAGACAATGATTTAGTCAGGATGATAAAATTCCGACATAGGATACATAATGTAAGGAATAACTCGGAATGCAAGATGATCATCCGTATGACATGGTAGATACAGAAACTGCTTCTTTTATTCCATCGTCATACACACCATACAGGGTTTAGTACAAGACCAAACAAAGTACTATTACGGTGAAAAGAGGATTACATCTCATCGGAGGCATCCCAAGCTCCTATACATTATTTTTCTACACCTCCGGAAAGAGTACAAACTAGGTCATATCCCACGAGTCACGCGGGACGATAGAAGACACAGCTAGTGCGAACTAGTGATACTACCACTAACTCAGACCGATCCGTAGTAGTCCTCGTAGAAGTCACCTCCATAGCCTGGAAGCTCAACATGATCATCCGGAAACAGACGGTCTCGCGGAGCTTGTGGACCATAGGGGCTAGGATGAGGCCTTGGACCAACAGACGGTGGCCTGCGGGGACCGCGAGGTGGGGTGATGCCTCCTACATCACGCCAAACCATCACGTCCGGCAGAGCAGATCTCACAGGATAGAGATCGCGCATATCTGAATATCCAGCTTGCACCGCCGGTGCGAACCGAGTCAAAGTGGCCCAGTGGTCAGCACGGGTATTGAAGAGCTCTAACCTCAAGGCCCGATTTTCACGGTCCTTATCCTCGAGCATCTCAGCAGTGGTGCGAGTCCGTGAATCCTCCTGAGTGGGGTCAGCATAAATAGCCTGGAGATACCCTTGTGCTCCCGGAAGTGATCCTGGCATATACCGGAAATCAGAGTCCCGAAATAACCAGATCTGACTCGCATAATGGTCATCATAGAGTAGGCGGCGTCCTGCACAGCCATCTCAATAGTAACCCCGAGTCCATAGGAGCAGTGAAGAGGCTCGGTGGATCCAGGATAAGATGGAAATATCCTGACAGTGCAGAGATACTGGCTTTGATTAAAGTCTCGGAATTGCTCTTCGACCGTGTACTCGGGATACCAGCGGTATCCAGCCTCAGTCATTACCCTGACCAACTTGGCAGTATGGCCGGGTACATCTAGGCATCGAGTCAGGCGAACCACTTGATTGAGGTCGCGAGTGGCCATCTGAAAGCACAATCATAATGCAAAGGCATTAGAATTCTAGCAAAATTTCGGCAGCATAACAGCTGTAAATGCTCAAAAAGGATTTTGAGACATTTGACAAAGGATTTCGTACACACTCAA
The DNA here is from genome assembly GCF_018294505.1 of Triticum aestivum. Lineage (NCBI taxonomy): Eukaryota > Viridiplantae > Streptophyta > Magnoliopsida > Poales > Poaceae > Triticum > Triticum aestivum. The sequence continues at coordinate 271,319,974 of NC_057804.1, read as the reverse complement.
CATCATCATATCAAAGTTCTGAAACCATTCTAACAACATAATGTGGTAGTAGAACTGAACTAGGCTTGTAACCATCAAACTTATAAGGTACTACTGATTAGTAACTCGTGATCCTGATAGAGAGAACAGATCCTAATTCCTTAACCCCCGGTGGAAGAATGGACTGACTCAGATCAGAATGTCATAAGATAAAGGAGTAAAAAGAGCCTTACGTTCCAACCCACAAACAATTCCCCTACATATAACTAAAGAATTTCTAGACTCAACATCGACCAGTTTGGCTTGGAGAACCTACAGGCAGTCCGGCTCTGATGCCAACGCTGTCAGGACCCCGACTCGATGTCACATCGATCTAGCCGGTAACACCTCATATCACTTTGCGGCCTCACGCACGGTATCCCCACGGGTGTCGCCTTACCTTTGCCCGGGACCGTTTGCGCCTTTTGGCTCACGTATATGATAGTGTCGCTAGCATCCATATGATAAGGAGCCCGGGCTGACATGACTAGTCGTAAACCCAAAGTGGCACAGACTTACAGGGACAGGCATCCATGACCCAGCTCCGAACGTGTCGGTCATCAGCAAATGGGTCCGGGCTGTAGCACTGGGCTAGCAGGACTCCGGTAAACCGGGCTGTAGCGGGCTAACAGGACTCCGGTACTCAAAGCGTGACATTTCCCCGAAGGGACAGACACAGGAACGAAGAAGGACACATGCCGGCCAGCCTAAGTGTTCCAGAGCAGTAGCAAGCTACCATGGCTCAGCGGTAACACTAGGAGACATTTCCCGGTAAGAGAGGCTACTAAAGATAAACAACTAGATAGTCAGATCCCACACATACCAAGCATTTCAATCATACACACAATATGCTCGATATGTGCAAATACAACGAAGCATCACAACATGACTCTACGACACAAGTACTTTATTTAAGGCTCAGGGAGCCATACATAACATACACAAAGGTACGGGTCTCACGACCCAACATACAAGTCATACAGTCATACAAACCAGCAGCGGAAGTACATTGTCTGAGTACAGACAACTAGTAAAATAAAAGAGGCTTGGAAAGCCTAGCTATACTACGTGGTCCATCACAAGCTCAGGGTCACCACCTGGGTCTTTAGCCTACTCGTTGATGTCAACGTCTACATAGAACCCATCAGAAGGGGTTGCAGCGTCTTCTGTAAAAATGTAGATTATAGCAACATGAGTACAAAGGTACTCAGCAAGACTTACATCAGATCCTACATACATGCATAGTATCAAGAAGGGTTGGTGGAGTTATTGCAGCAAGCCAGCTTTGACTCTTGGCTAGGCTATCCTACGATACTCCAACTTGAAATGGTTTTGCGCACACGAGTCCACTACTCACCACTTCAATACACTACCGAGGATCCACCTCCGTCTTCCTACGGAAGAGCCATCCTCGGCACTCACACTTATCTTGAGGCTTTTAGTAGTTTCCATTTACTTGTCTATGAACTGTATAGGCAACCAAGTAGTCCTTTACCGCGGACGCGGCTATTCGAATAGATCATGTTAACCCTGCAGGGGTGTACTTCTTCATACACGCTCTCACCACTTACCGTCGTTACACGACATGTACTCGGCAACCTTCAAGCGGAAGCCCAACGTGGGTGTCGGCCACGACCTACCTAATCACCTAAGCCTCCAGTCCAGGTTTATCGCCTATTCAGGTTCCATCCGCAGGGAGTCCGGCCGAGGTTTCCCATACGGCCCCGAACGATGTGAACAGGGTTCCCGAGATACCTAACGGGTATTCGGTACACCCGGCCACGTACCTACCGCATCACAGCCCACCCCTACGGTCAGCGCTGTCCACGGCCTCCAGTAGGCTACAAACACCAGAAACTACTTGCAACTCCTGGACGGAGAACTAGGGTGAATAAGAAGCCGAGAGGGTCCATTGGTTTCGGGCCCAATGCATGGTAGTAGCTGATTCTTAAATCACACATACAGATCTCAGTGCTTAAGGTCGGCTTCAATGAAACAACCCACCATGTACTCCTACATGGCCTCTCATCGATACCTTTACCAAATCGTGTTCACCACACCACTCTCATTACCGACATAATCATTTCACTCTAGCCCATCACCCAGATGAACCAGACCTGACACGACTCTAAGCATAGCAGGCATAGCAAGGTAGGAACAACACATACATATGGCTCAATCAACTCCTACACATGCTAGTGGGTTTCATCTAGTTACTGTGGCAATGACAGGTCATGCAGAGGAAATGGGTTCAACTACCGTAGCACACAGCAGTTTGAAACGCGTTGTCTTAATGCAGTAAAAGAGAGCAGGAGCGAGAACATGGGATTGTATCGATATGATCAAATGGTTGGTTGCTTGCCTGATGGTTCGATGCACTGATACGGTTCTTCGTTAGGGTAATCACGGTACTCCTCGGAGGCAGAACCTGTCGCAAAGGACACCGATACACAACATCACCAAACAATGTGCAACAATATGATGCATGCATGAAACATGGCAATATGAGTGTGTTGGGCTAATGCAACTAAAACCAGAAGGGTTTGAACAAATTTGAATCAAAGATTCAAATTTCAAACTCAAACATGGCCTTTTAAAGTGCTTTTCCTTGTTCTGCTTAAACATCAATTTAACTTGTTTGATCATGCATGAAAATAGTACAGATGGATAGATTGGATTTTTCTGATCATTTTTCATATATAATTTGTCCAATTTGGAGTTACAGAATAAAAGTTATGAATTTTTGAAGTTTAAATAATATTCTGGAATTTCCTGATTAATTAAATCCAGAAATTATAATTATTGCGCCAGCATGACGTCAGCATGACGTCAGTGGTCAACTGCGGCTGGCTGGGGTCAAACCTGACGTGTGGGGTCCACACGTCAGTGACAGGGGGGTTAAACAGGGTTAGTTTAATCCTAATTAGGGGTTAGTGGCGCTGGGGCCCACTGTCAGTGTCAGGGGGTTAACCATTAGTGGTTAGCACTAATCCTAATTAGCTACAGGGCTGGGCCCACCTGTCAGGGACTCAGGGGGGTCCTGCCGTGGTCAAAGTGGGTCAAACCCACCGGCGACGTGACGCCGGCGAGGCCCGAGACGGCGGCGCGACGCGGGATCGCGCTACAGGGCACGGGCGAGGCCGTGCTTGGGCTCGTTGGAGAGCTCTTGCTCCCGCGCGTCGAACGGTGGCCGTGGCTGGGCCTGGGGTGGCCGGAGTCGACGGCGGCGAGCTCGGCTGCGGCCGCCGGAGTTCGGGTGCGGTCGGGATCGGTGTTGCAGGGGGTTTGGGGAGGCGTTAGTGCGTGCTGCGTGCTCCTAGTGAGGTGTGGAGCACGATAGTGTGCTCGGTTGGGTGCTACGGTGACCGTGGCCACGACGGCGACATCGCCGGCGGCGTGGAGCTCTCGGCCAAGGTGGGGCTAGGGCCTAGAGGTCGGAAGAGACCAGGGGAGAAGGGGGAAACGATCCGGGGGCTCACCGCGGAGCTGCAGGGATGGTTAGCGGGCTCGGGGACGCGCTGGAGACGACGAATTCGACGGCGACGATGGTCGGAGCCCGAAGAGGGGAACGGCGACGTGGCGGCGATGCAGGGCTTCCGGGGAGCTGTGGAGCGGTGGGGAGGAAGAGGGGGTCGTGGCGGAGCTTCTGAGCTAGTCGGGGGAGCGAGGGGTGGCCGGAGACGGCTGCTGTGGCGAACGGCGGCGACGGTGGTGTTCGGCCGTGTGAGAGAGAGAGCGAGGGAGAGGAGGGAAGAGCCGGGGGAGAGTGAGAGAGAGCAGGGGGGAGGCGTGGCGTCGTCCAGGGCATCGAGGCGAGGAGGGGAGGGCAGGCAGGCAGGGAGAGAGGTGGCGTGGCGCGGTGGCGCGCGCGCGCGCCGGCCACACTCCCCTCCCTCTGTCGGGACGAAGACGACAGAGGAGGGAGGTGGGCTGGGCCGGCTGCTGGCTGGGCCGGCCAGCTGGCTGGGCCGCACAGTGGAGGAGCCCAGGTAAGCTCCTCCTGTTATTTTTTTCTGTTTTCTAATTTCTGACATTTGTTTTGATTTAAATAATATATTAAATCATTTATTTAACTTATGCCAATTTTTGCAGGAGCTATATATATTATTCCAGAGCTCCTTTATAATTGGCATAATATTTGGACATATATTAATATATATAATAATATATTTCCAATGCAAATATTATGCATTAATTCCAAATGCCCAAAATAAATACCTATGAGCTCTTAAAAATATTGGTTTGATTTTTATCTCTGTCCAATATTTTCAGAGAGCAACATGAGCATTTTCTTGGACCCTTTTGGAGAAATTTTTATTTGGATCATTTTCAAAATGATTCTGAGGGTTTCACAGATCCCCATTTCAAGTTTCTGATGAAAGAGTAAACATGATGCAACACTCTAATGCATGGCTAACTAGGATGTGACAGGCTGATGGGGTGATGTCGACGGCGGACGATCGTGTTCTGACGTCGCCGAAGACAGAGAGGGGGCAGAGCCCGCAGTAGAGGCAGCGCGAAGAGGGGTACCGCGGGCTCCGAGCGGCAGCCGGGCGCCTTCGTGCGCGGATGCGCTCGCGTCTCCAGCGCAGAGGGTAGTAGCTCGTCGCCCTCCGCCAAGCTGAGGGGAAGATGGCCGGCTGCAGGCCGTGGCCGCATGCGCCTGCGCCGATTCACGCCTTCCCTTGCGGTCGGAGCATGCCGAAGTGGGGGGAGATCGGCGGCGTTGGCGTCGGTCCCTGGAGGCGGAGGCTGCTGGGCTTCGGGAAGCGGGGCGCGCGGAGCCTCATAGCTCCCGGGTACACCGCGCAGGTGGGCGAACTGCCCTGTTTCCCCTGATTACAGAGAGCGGCGGACGGTTCGACTCCGAATAAAGACGGCGGGTCAGACATGTCCCGGCGTGGTGGAGAAGGGGCTAGGGTTAGGGTGGAATCATCCGCGAAATGGAGGGGGCACCTATTTATAGATTCTGGGAGCTAGAGAGTCCAAATGGAGTGCGGTTTTCGCCCACACAGTCATGATCGAACGACCGAGAGCATGGAATGCCTTAGATGGGTTATTGGGCTGTGGGAAGAGGTTTTGGGCTGCACACAAGAGAGGCTTTTAGGGCTACCCGGTTAACCGTTGGAGTATCAAACGGACTCCAAATGACACGAAACTTGACAGGAGGTCTACCAGTGGTGTAGCAAGGCCGCTTGGAAAATCGTGGTCCATTCCAAGAATGTTTAACACCCACTCACAACAAGAGACAAAAGGGCGACGCCAGAGGACATAGGAGTGCTGAATTGCAAAACGGAGAACGGGGAAAATGCTCGGATGCATGAGAAGAACACGTACGCAAAATGAGATGCACATAATGACATGGAGAAATGCAACACGCAAGCAAATGACATGGCAATGACGGCGAAGAATTGGCAAACACCTGGCGCATCGGATCCGGGGCGTTACAACTCTCCTCCACTAACAAGAGATCTCGTCCCGAGATCTTAGGACCGAGACGGAAGGGAAAAGGGATGAGTGAAACAAGAACTCAAGAGAAGAAGCAAATAATCAAGAGCACTCGAGAAGAAGAGAGGAACAAAGAGAATGACGAGAATTGAAAGCTCATGGAATCAGATAGACTATGAAACCACTCCGGTTAGAACGAGATAAGAAAGGAATAATACTGAAAGTATTTAGGCAGCACTCTGACTGAACATGGAAAGAATAGAACATGAACTTGAGAAGATGGAATGATACTTGCCGAGAGGAACAACACAGTGCCTCCGGAAGAATTGAAATAGTGGAATGAAAAGGAACAAGGAAGAAGAAGACAACTTCTACCACGAATGAATTTGAAAAGTATCCTTACGAAGAAAAGATTGAACGAAGTTGTTGAAGAAGTCAACAACAGAAGAATTGGCTTGTTCGTGACTTATAACATGGGTGTGCACACTCAAATTATCAGCGCTGCGAGAGAAAGCTAATTGTTAGCTGAGATCCACTCATTTCGAGTGAACGACCATGCAGCTGAGCCTTCACAGTTAAAAAGATGTTGATACACGCGCCTGTCTGGCAACAACTGAAAAAGGATACCATGGCCTTCTACGTTGCCGCACTAGTCGGTGATCAAGCACTGTCATCGTGAACAATGCCGAAGAAAGTCGGGCTCAGCTGGCCAGAGGCCAGTGTATTGATTGAGCGAATCGCGGACCTCAAAGAGTATTACATCCCACTACCAGATAGATTTGCTATGCAATGTACTTTGCCGCAAAAAAGCTCAAGCCTACTTTCAAGAGCACCCATCGATGAGCTTTGCACTACCCCGCTTGCCCAATATAGGAGTGTGGGATGTTTGGCCGGGTGGCCAAGTGGGCCATGCGATGGCTCCTTAAAACCATCTTTACACCGCGCAACCGCAAAAGTCCAGGTGAAACCGACTTCCTTGTCGACTGAGCCGATTACCTCAGTAAAAATGTCAGGACCCCGATTCCAATGGCCACATCGATCTAGCATGTAACACCTCATATCACTTTGCGGCCTCACGCACGGTATCCCCACGGGTGTCGCCTTACCTTTGCCCGGGACCGTTTGCGCCTTTTGGCACACGTATATGACAGTGTCGCTAGCATCCATATGATAAGGAGCCCGGGCTGACATGGCTAGTCGTAAACCCAAAGTGGCACAGACTTACAGGGACAGGCATCCATGACCCAGCATCGAACGTGTCGGTCATCAGCGAGTGAAACCAGGCTGTAGCACTGGGCTAGCAGGACTCCGGTGAACCGGGCTGTAGCGGGCTAACAGGACTCCGGTATTCATCGCGTGACATTTCCCCGAAGGGACAGACACAGGAACGAAGAAGGACACATGCCGGCCAGCCTAAGTGTTCCGGAGCAGTAGCAAGCTACCATGGCTCGGTGGAAACACTAGGAGACATTTCCCGGTAAGAGAGGCTACTAAAGATAAACAACTAGATAGTCAGATCCCACACATACCAAGCATTTCAATAACATACACACAATATGCTCGATATGTGCAAATACAACATGGCATCACAACATGACTCTACAACTCAAGTAGTTTATTCAATAGGCTCCGAGGAGCGAGATATTACAAACATGGGTCTCATGACCCAACAATCAGAGCATACAAGTCAAAGCACAAGCGGAAGCTATCATGTCTGAGTACAGACATCTACAAATGAAAAAGGCTGAGAAGCCTGACTATCTATCAGATCCTGCCGAGGGCACAAGATCGTAGCTGAGGTAACAAGCTAAACGTCGAAGTCCACGTGGAACTACTAGCGAGACTGAAGTCTCTCTGCAAAACATAAAATAGGCAAACGTGAGTACAAATGTACCCAGCAAGACTTACATCAGAACTAACTACATATGCATCATTTTCAACAAGGGGATGGTGGGGTTTAACTGCAGCAAGCCAGCTTTGACTCGGTGGCTATCCTGAACTACGACTGCAAGTAACTCTTTTGAGGTGGCGCACACGAGTCCACATATTCACCATATCAATACACCACTATGGATCCGCTCCCGTCTCCCTACGAGAACGCCATCCATAGCACTCACGCTTATCTTGCGTATTTTAGAGTATCCACTTTCACTTGTCTATGAACTGATATAAGCAACCCAGAAGTCCTTTTCCGTGGACACGGCTATTCGAATAGATCATATTAACCCTGCAGGGGTGTACTTCTTCACACACGCTCTCACCACTTACCGTCGTTTACACGACATGTACTCGGCAACCTTCAAGCGGAAGCCCAACGTGGGTGTCGGCCACGGCCTGCCTAAACACTCGAGTCTCTAGTCCAGGTTTATCGCCTATTCGGGTTCCATCCATGAGGAGATCCGGCCGGAGTTTCGCTCACAGCCCCAAACGATGTGAACAGGGTTCCGTGACACCAAACGGGCGCCCGGTTTACCCGGCCACGTGCCTACCGCATCACAGCCCACCCCTACGGTCAGCGCTGCGCACGGCCTCCAGCATACTACAAACACCAGAAACTACTTGCAACTCCTGGACAGAGGACAAGGGTGATCAAGAAGCCGAGAGGGTCCATTGGTTTCGGGCCCAATGCGTGGTAGTAGCTGAATCATGGATCACAAACACAGAACTCAGTTCCTGAGGACGGCTGCAATGAGACAACCCACCATGTACTCCTACATGGCCTCTCACCGCTACCTTTACCAAATCGTGTTCACACACTTAGCTCACACACAGTAGGACATGTTCACACGCCTCTGATTCATCCCCGATGAATCAGACCTGACTCAACTCTAAGCAGTAGCAGGCATGACAAACAAGCATGAATGAGTAGGCACAACAGGGCTCAAACAACTCCTACTCATGCTAGTGGGTTTCATCTATTTACTGTGGCAATGACAGGTCATGCAAAGGATAAAGGGGTTCAGCTACCGCAGCAAGTATCAATATGATCGTTGTTGTCCTAATGCAGTAAAAGAGAGCAGGAGCGAGAGAGTAGGATTGTATCGGAATGAACAAGGGGGTTTTGCTTGCCTGGCACTTCTGAAGATAACATTGAGTCTTCATCAGTGTCAACGATCACATCATCGGTATCACGTCTATCGAGAGGGGTCAAATACTGGCAACACAGAAGGGAACACAATCAATGCAATGCACAATATGATGCATGATCATGACATGGCAAAATGAATGTGTTTTGAGCTAATGCAACTAAACCAGATTAAATGAAGTTGGTTTGGAATCCAAGATTCAAATTCAAACTCCATATGTGGATATTTAAATGCCCTTTATATGATTTGTGCTAAACAGCAGCTATAAGTTGTTCTAACATGCATGAAAATGGTACAGATGGATTCCTTGAATTTTTCTGATAATTTTTCATATATAAATTATTTAATTTGGAGTTACGGTTAATTTTCTATGAATTTTAGAAGTTTTATTCATTTTCTGGAATTTCAGAATTAAATTAAATCCAGAAAATACTTATTACGTCAGCCCCACGTCACAGTGACATCAGCAGGGTCAACTGGGCGCCCCAGGTCAAACCTGACGTGTGGGGGCCACACGTCAGTGACACAGGAGCTAATCCCGGTCAAACCCAGCGCTAACTGAGGTTTGACCAGGGGTGGGGCCCACAGTCAGTGGCCTAGGGGGTTGATTAGGGCATCATTAGTGCTAATTAAGCGTGCCACGTCGGCAGTCGCCGGAGTGTCGCCGGCGACGACCACGGCCGACAGCGGAGGTGCACCGTGCGCTCGCTACGGAGCACCATTTGACGTGCGGTTTGCTCCTACGGGTTCTTGGGAGAAAGGCGCATCTAAAGAGGCAAGTGACAGCAGCTGGGGTGGCCGGAGCTGCCGGCGGCGAGCCCCTTTGCGGCTGCCGGAGTTCGGGCAATCTCGGGGTCGGGGTTAGGGAGCACGGCAGGAGGAGCTGGGGCGTGCTACAGACTCCTGAGATCACGGTGAGCATGTCAGTGGGCTCGGATACGAGCTGGGGTGGCTGTGGCCACGGCCACGCCATGGCCGGCGGCGAGAGATTCTCAGGCAAAGTGGTGGGGCTAGCTAGAGAGGGAGGTGGGGCACGGGAAGAGGGGAAATCGGGTCGAGGCCTCACCGCGGTTCTTCTGGTGCTGCTGGCGAGGCAGGGGAGGCACGGGGTCCGGCGAATCGATGGAGGGGAGCTTCGATGGCCGAGGAGGGGAACGGCGACGTGGGCGGCGATGCAGGGCTTCCGGAGGGCCGTGGATCGGTGGGGAGGAAGAGGGGGTCGAGGCGGAGCTCCTGGGTGCATCGGCGAGGCTAGGGGTGCACGGTGGCTGCGGCAATCGGCGTCGGTGGCGGCGGCTCCGTTCGGGCCCGAGGTGCGGAGCGAGAGGGAGAGCAGGAGAAGGGGATGAGTGAGGGGGTCCAGGGGTTCGAGGCGGCGCCGAAGAGAAGGCCCGAGGCGTCGCGGTGGCGAGGGACGCAGGCAGGCAGGGAGGTGGCGTGGCGCCATGGCGCGCGCGTGCGCTGTCTCCCTCCTCTGCCTACTGGCAGAGGTAGAGGACGACTGGCACCAGGCCAGTGGGCTGGGCTGTCCACTGGGCCAGCCAGGTAAGGGCCAGGTAAGACTCTCTCTCCCTTTTCTAATTATTTCAGTTTTTATCTATTATTCTGTAAATTTAGGGCTTTATTAAAAATACTCAGACACTTTCAAAAATCATGAAACTAATCATGGCTACTGTTTAGAATATATCCAACAGTAAACATTTTAGTTTATGATTATTTGAGCATTTGAAATATTTAATAGCATTTAAATGCCCAAATGAAAATACTATATGATTTAATTCAGTGACCAAATATGTCCTGCAAAAATATAAACCATTTTTGGTAGATGCTTCCACCTCAAACCAGAAATGTTGAACATTTTTACAGGACATTTTGAGTTCAATGAAAAAGGTTTTATTTTGACCCTAGTTGAATTCATTTGGTGCTAGGGCTTAGTCAATCCCCATCTCAGGTTTAAATGAAATTTAAACATGATGTAACACTCTAATACATGCACTAGGCATTGTCAGAACTAGGGATGTGACAACTCAACCCCACTAAACAAGAATCTCGTCTCGAGATTCAAGCGTAGGGTAAGGTGAAGGGTAAACGCAACTAGTACAATCTTCATGATCCAGGTTGCACTTCAAATGAACGTTGATTTGAACACCATCCTTGTCTTGTCGTCTTGCTCTGAGAAATCCTGTCAACATGACAGGGGGGGGGGAAGAAGGAGACTCTAGAAGGGTCGATCTCCTCGAAGATCGAACAACTCAAGATTAACTCACGGAATGAGACATAGAACCATCTCTCGTGTTGAGACACGAGATACACATCAATAGGGGTGGAAGAAACGGATGACGAATGTTCACTAGGTAGACAACAATTTCATACCTAAGAAGGTGGTAAACGATTGTCAACGTAGCGAGGAGTTGAGTTGCCATGATACCACAACGAGACACCTTCGGAACCGTGACCCGTAGATATATCCCCTTAAGTGGCAAAAGAATTACCTTTGATTCAGAGATCATTGAAACTCTTTATACCAGCTTAAGGCAAATCATAATCGATCATTCAGAGGGGTTCGGTAGAATGGCATACTCAAACTTGGATGATGTGGATTACCTTGTTGAAGACAACGTAATGGATGAATTTTGCTTATCACCGGAAATGGAAGAGACCCATGGTAGAATGGCACATTGGCGGTGCAAGCTGGGAACAAAATGCAAATACTGGGAATGATTCTGGTAACTGGGGAAGAACCCAACAACAGAGAGTGAATTCACTGTTTGAGAAGGTCATAGCATAACCAACGAGACTAGGAGCAATCCCGGTTAGTGCCGGCGATAATACCTAGCGCTTGTGCGTTCTCTCAAGAACTTGAGCATTTCCACAATCATCAAGGTTTTATCAACAACCGCGTCAAGGGTGCTGACAACACAACATACTACCATGATGAATAGCGATGGACGATGCAGATGCGAAGGAGGATAACACTTTCTCAGATTTCACCTTACCGAGGCCAAGCAAATAAAATCTGGATGATCGACCGAGAGACATTTAGCACTCCGCTTCTAATGTTCTCCTTGATGTGCTAGTATAACCCATTCATAGATATGGTTTGATATCTAAAACATCAAGTAAAAGGTCGGACTTCGGGAACACAAAAATCCATAGGGCAACTAGGGAGTAAATCCTACGAAATCCCTAGGGGGGGGTGGCCAACTTCCTCAAACAAGATACTATAATAATAGGTCTACCGGATGGGTGTGTTGGCCACGACATCCACCTTACCGGTTATCGAGAGACCAATATTATAGTTCTTAGGGAAATGTTCCAACCATCATATCTGCCTGAGATTCAGCTCTGGTTGGTGTTAGGATATTCCAGGCTCATCGAGTCTTAGGAAGAAAAATGAAAGTTTGCAACACAAATCGACGAGATGACGTTGCGGGATTCTCGGGAGATGAACTACGATAGCAAGCTCCAAAACATGAGCTGGTTCTGCTACAAACATGTGAACACGTTGTCCCAGACAAGCATGACCACGTGGTAGTCTTATAATAAAACACTACCGAGTTCAGGAGGGGGAACCATCAACGAGGGTATTGAAGTTCTTTCATAAGTCCGGATTAGCTCTTATGAAGGAACTCCTTCTCCTTGAACAAATCAATCAGTGGCTTGGTGTGCTAGGGATACATATAGATTGAAGGTTGCAAGTCTTCAAACCACGGCATTCTTCGCACGTGTGCATGACTGATTTGGAATGATTCCAAAGAAAGCAACATTGACTTTCTCGAATCCACGGCGGCAACTTGCATCAGATGCACATGAATTAAAGGAAGTCACTACCTTCATCCAAACATATGCTTCATGAGCTAGCATGAACAAATGCTTTCAAAAGTTTCCAACACTAGCTTAATGTTCGGCAAAATCATGGAGAAGACAAGGATGTTGTCAATGGGCACAACAACAATTCATCTGGGTTTCCTTTTAAAAGGAATTCCATAGTTAAGTGAACAAGTGATAGCATTGGTCAAACCTAAAAGATATAATGGTGTATGCTCGAGGGATCAACCACGAATAAGACAACATTACGAGCATCGTTGGTACTGATTTGACTTGACGATGGCCCACACTCAAATCAGAGGATTGGGTAAGATAATAGATCCAACAATTGTTCACAAGGACCAATCGATGAAGATATCATCTTTCTTCAACACACACTACACAAGAATATCCCTTTGGAACGAACTAAGTCAGGCAAGCTTTTATCTTCCAACTCTCCAAGTTGTTGTCTAGCTTAACCAACTAGCTCAGGGATATCTAACACCGATTCTTGGAGAGAAGGTGGTTCACAAGAAACCTACTTGATCACGAGCTCAACATAATAGTCAGGTGACAGCCTGGTGATACTTTCGAGAAGATATTCGAAAAATCACGAACCACCGGTATGTTACTAAGCTCGAGAACAATCTCGCTTTTGAGGGCAAGACGATATGATCAAATGAGTGAGGACTTGACAAGATCCTAACTCATCAATCGAAGGGTGCACCGAAATAAGGACTAGGTAGCACGATCAGTCTTAGAAGGATGATTCAAAAATCAATACGCTGAGAATGAGGTTATCGTCCATTTAACTACCAAGCAACAGAGTTGCTAGCAGTATTGATTTCACACGCCACGATTCACTTGTCGGCATTCTGGTTACAATAACACAGGAACCGAGGAATGAACAATGATGGCAAGAAGTATCACTGTACCAAGAGTTCATAGGATGGTGTGCAATTCCTATAACAATCCCGATATAAAGATGGTAATACTTCAGGGTAGAACAGAATCAAAGGCTGGATTAGCAATTTGATCTGCGGAGCACAACTTCTTTGACCCAATCCTGGATATGGAAGAGGTACTAGAGTTTGTTTCTCCTAGTCATTCTGCGATAGAATGGCTTGACGGACCACAAGAGTATTAGGCATCGATAAACGAACGCACGCATACTCTTGTCTATCAATTGATAGACGAGGGTCGGAAACAACTAAGACGGGACAACTCAAAAGAACATATGATTTTCTGAGTTGTGGATGCATGGATTAGCATGTCGAACGAAGTTCAACATATTTCTTCCGGATAACCCATGCAGAAAGGTAGAACTGGCAGAGTCACAATATATGAATGGAGAACTCCTCAAGAATAATCCTGTTATGATATTTCAGTTCAACGAGGAACTTCTGCCATAAGTAGTTCATGGTATTTGGAAGAAGAAGATACCACGGACTTCAAGGACTATCGCAAAGGTTACTAATATACTAAAGGAACTAGCAACACTATCAACATGATGTAAGTAGGGTGAATATCGGGTTCAAGAACCCAGGAACAGAATACCTATTACTAAGTAGCATCACGGGATGCTTTCGAGAATGATGGCCAGAATCATCACACTGGGAACACAAATCATGGCTAAATTACTAGATGATCCTCTAAGCACTTAGGGTCATAATAATAATTCCAACATATATGTCGAGGTAATAGAATACCTCAACTCAACAATTAGTGTGATGGAGCTGGCATAAAGGAACATCGAAACCAGAGGGAAAGGATTTTGCAAATGCATCAGACTATTTAGAAACCTGGAATGACTCGGACAGCATAACGGCTGTAAATGCTCAAAAGAGATTTGAGACATTCACAAAATGGTGGCATAACCACTCAGAAGCACAATATCAAGGTCTCGAGATCAACAGTTAACATACAGAAGTAGAAACTGAACTCAAGCTTAGAACCATCAATCCTACAAGTCTGCAGATTAGTAACACGTGATCCTGATAGAAAGAAGAGATAGCCTAGTTCTTAATCCCCGTAGAAGAGAAGATGATGACTCAGATCAGAAGGCCATGAGGTATAAGGAGTAAAAAGAGCCTTACGTTCCATCCCACAATCAATTCCCTTATATAACTAAGAATTTCTAGACTCAACTTCGACCAGTTTGGCTTGGTAATCCTACAGGCAGTCAAGCTCTGATACCAACGCTGTCAGGACCCCGACTCAATGCCACATCGATCTAGCATGTAACACCTCATATCACTTTGCGGCCTCACGCACGGTATTCCCACGGGTGTCGCCTTACCTTAGCCCGGGACCGTTTGCGCCTTTTGGCACACGTATATGACAGTGTCGCTAGCATCCATATGATAAGGAGCCCGGGCTGACATGGCTAGTCGTAAACCCAAAGTGGCACAGACTTACAGGGACAGGCATCCATGACCCAGCATCGAACGTGTCGGTCATCAGCGAGTGAAACCAGGCTGTAGCACTGGGCTAGCAGGACTCCGGTGAACCGGGCTGTAGCGGGCTAACAGGACTCCGGTATTCATCGCGTGACATTTCCCCGAAGGGACAGACACAGGAACGAAGAAGGACACATGCCGGCCAGCCTAAGTGTTCCGGAGCAGTAGCAAGCTACCATGGCTCGGTGGAAACACTAGGAGACATTTCCCGGTAAGAGAGGCTACTAAAGATAAACAACTAGATAGTCAGATCCCACACATACCAAGCATTTCAATAACATACACACAATATGCTCGATATGTGCAATACAACATGGCATCACAAAATGACTCTACGACTCAAGTAGTTTATTCAATAGGCTCCGGGGAGCGAGATATTACAAACATGGGTCTCATGACCCAACAATCAGAGCATACAAGTCAAAGCACAAGCGGAAGCTATCATGTCTGAGTACAGACATCTACAAATGAAAAAGGCTGAGAAGCCTGACTATCTATCAGATCCTGCCGGGGCACAAGATCGTAGCTGAGGTAACAAGCTAAACGTCGAAGTCCACGTGGAACTACTAGCGAGACCGAAGTCTCTCTGCAAAACATAAAATAGGCAAACGTGAGTACAAATGTACCCAGCAAGACTTACATCAGAACTAACTACATATGCATCATTTTCAACAAGGGGATGGTGGGGTTTAACTGCAGCAAGCCAGCTTTGACTCGGTGGCTATCCTGAACTACGACTGCAAGTAACTCTTTTGAGGTGGCGCACACGAGTCCACATATTCACCATATCAATACACCACTATGGATCCGCCCCCGTCTCCCTACGAGAACGCCATCCATAGCACTCACGCTTATCTTGCGTATTTTAGAGTATCCACTTTCACTTGTCTATGAACTGATATAAGCAACCCAGAAGTCCTTTTCTGCGGACACGGCTATTCGAATAGATCATATTAACCCTGCAGGGGTGTACTTCTTCACACACGCTCTCACCACTTACCGTCGTTTACACGACATGTACTCGGCAACCTTCAAGCGGAAGCCCAACGTGGGTGTCGGCCACGGCCTGCCTAAACACTCGAGTCTCTAGTCCAGGTTTATCGCCTATTCGGGTTCCATCCATGAGGAGATCCGGCCGGAGTTTCGCTCACAGCCCCAAACGATGTGAACAGGGTTCCGTGACACCAAACGGGCGCCCGGTTTACCCGGCCACGTGCCTACCGCATCACAGCCCACCCCTACGGTCAGCGCTGCGCACGGCCTCCAGCATACTACAAACACCAGAAACTACTTGCAACTCCTGGACAGAGGACAAGGGTGATCAAGAAGCCGAGAGGGTCCATTGGTTTCGGGCCCAATGCGTGGTAGTAGCTGAATCATGGATCACAAACACAGAACTCAGTTCCTGAGGACGGCTGCAATGAGACAACCCACCATGTACTCCTACATGGCCTCTCACCGCTACCTTTACCAAATCGTGTTCACACACTTAGCTCACACACCGTAGGACATGTTCACACGCCTCTGATTCATCCCCGATGAATCAGACCTGACTCAACTCTAAGCAATAGCAGGCATGACAAACAAGCATGAATGAGTAGGCACAACAGGGCTCAAACAACTCCTACTCATGCTAGTGGGTTTCATCTATTTACTGTGGCAATGACAGGTCATGCAAAGGATAAAGGGTTCAGCTACCGCAGCAAGTATCAAATATGTCGTTGTTGTCCTAATGCAGTAAAAGAGAGCAGGAGCGAGAGAGTAGGATTGTATCAGAATGAACAAGGGGGTTTTGCTTGCCTGGCACTTCTGAAGATAACATTGAGTCTTCATCAGTGTCAACGATCACATCATCGGTATCACGTCTATCGAGAGGGGTCAAATACTGGCAACACAGAAGGGAACACAATCAATGCAATGCACAATATGATGCATGATCATGACATGGAAAAATGAATGTGTTTTGAGCTAATGCAACTAAAACCAGATTAAATGAAGTTGGTTTGAATCCAAGATTCAAATTCAAACTCCATATGTGGATATTTAAATGCCCTTTATATGATTTGTGCTAAACAGCAGCTATAAGTTGTTCTAACATGCATGAAAATGGTACAGATGGATTC
This sequence comes from Triticum aestivum, assembly GCF_018294505.1. NCBI lineage: Eukaryota > Viridiplantae > Streptophyta > Magnoliopsida > Poales > Poaceae > Triticum > Triticum aestivum. The sequence continues at coordinate 271,303,033 of NC_057804.1, read as the reverse complement.
CTTGAATTTTTCTGATAATTTTTCATATATAAATTATTTAATTTGGAGTTACGGTTAATTTTCTATGAATTTTAGAAGTTTATATTCATTTTCTGGAATTTCAGAATTAAATTAAATCCAGAAAATACTTATTGCGTCAGCCCCACGTCACAGTGACGTCAGCAGGGTCAACTGGGCGCCCCAGGTCAAACCTGACGTGTGGGGGCCACACGTCAGTGACACAGGAGCTAATCCCGGTCAAACCCAGCGCTAACTGAGGTTTGACCAGGGGTGGGGCCCACAGTCAGTGGCCTAGGGGGTTGATTAGGGCGTCATTAGTGCTAATTAAGCGTGCCACGTCGGCAGTCGCCGGAGTGTCGCCGGCGACGACCACGGCCGACAGCGGAGGTGCACCGTGCGCTCGCTACGGAGCACCATTTGACGTGCGGTTTGCTCCTACGGGTTCCTGGGAGAAAGGCGCATCTAAAGAGGCAAGTGACAGCAGCTGGGGTGGCCGGAGCTGCCGGCGGCAAGCCCCTTTGCGGCTGCCGGAGTTCGGGCAATCTCGGGGTCGGGGTTAGGGAGCACGGCAGGAGGAGCTGGGGCGTGCTACAGACTCCTGGGATCACGGTGAGCACGTCAGTGGGCTCGGATACGAGCTGGGGTGGCTGTGGCCACGACCACGCCATGGCCGGCGGCGAGAGATTCTCGGGCAAAGTGGTGGGGCTAGCTAGAGAGGGAGGTGGGTCACGGGGAGAGGGGAAATCGGGTCGAGGCCTCACCGCGGTTCTTCTGGTGCTGCTGGCGAGGCAGGGGAGGCACGGGGTCCGGCGAATCGACGGAGGGGAGCTTCGGTGGCCGAGGAGGGGAACGGCGACGTGGGCGGCGATGCAGGGCTTCCGGAGGGCCGTGGATCGGTGGGGAGGAAGAGGGGGTCGAGGCGGAGCTCCTGGGTGCATCGGCGAGGCTAGGGGTGCAAGGTGGCTGCGGCAATCGGCGTCGGTGGCGGCGGCTCCGTTCGGGCCCGAGGTGCGGAGCGAGACGGAGAGCAGGAGAAGGGGATGAGTGAGGGGGTCCAGGGGTTCGAGGCGGCGCCGAAGAGAAGGCCCGAGGCGTCGCGGTGGCGAGGGACGCAGGCAGGCAGGGAGGTGGCGTGGCGCCACGGCACGCGCATGCGCTGTCTCCCTCCTCTGCCTACTGGCAGAGGTAGAGGACGACTGGCACCAGGCCAGTGGGCTGGGCTATCCACTGGGCCAGCCAGGTAAGGGCCAGGTAAGACTCTCTCTCCCTTTTCTAATTATTTCAGTTTTGTTATCTATTATTCTGTAAATTTAGGGCTTTATTAAAAATACTCAGACACTTTCAAAAATCATGAAACTAATCATGGCTACTGTTTAGAATATATCCAATAGTAAACATTTTAGTTTATGATTATTTGAGCATTTGAAATATTTAATAGCATTTAAATGCCCAAATGAAAATACTATATGACTTAATTCAGTGACCAAATATGTCCTGCAAAAATATAAACCATTTTTGGTAGATGCTTCCACCTCAAACCAGAAATGTTGAACATTTTTAGAGGACATTTTGAGTTCAATGAAAAAGGTTTTATTTTGACCCTAGTTGAATTCATTTGGTGCTAGGGCTTAGTCAATCCCCATCTCAGGTTTAAATGAAATTTAAACATGATGTAACACTCTAATACATGCACTAGGCATTGTCAGAACTAGGGATGTGACAAAAACTCTGAAGGAAGGGATTACTCACTTGGATGAAATAAGAGTAAGATTTATTGTATGCTTACCCTTCATCAAATTAGATTGATGACAAGCAATGGATTTAGCATACTACTTATTCTTCTTGAAAAGGATTAAGGGGGGGGGGGGTATAGCACAAAACTTGAGAAAGTCTGCATGAACCACCGATAGGATTGGAAAAAACGAATGAATTAATATGATAATCAAGGAAAAAGAATCTGAAAGAACCACCGTTAGAATTTGGAAATGACTGACAAAAGAGAAAGAATAACCGGGAAGAATTAGAAGAACCAATATGCTAGAGGGGATTTAGATGCAAAGGAATAAAGAGATCATGAGCTGATTAAAGAACACTTGAACGAAGCACCGGGATAATTGGATAATGGTAGCTGAAATGTGAGGACAAATAATTCTTCTGGAATGATGGCCTCCGGTGAAAAGAAATGGAAAACCAACTCCTGACATACTCCGGATGGTTAAGAAAAGAATATCTGACAAATGGAATAATTCACGAGGATAACATGAAGCTAGAACCACGAAACTTCGAGAGAACGAACAAGATTTAAGAGGAAAAACTCTTCTTCTGTCTTCAAATGACGACGAGAAACACCACCAAAATTGTTAAGGCACTCCAGGGAACGAAAAACGGAGAGGTTGAGGCAACAATGAAAATGATTCAAAATTGATCTTCGAAAAGATCTGACTGATGAAATTCATACTTACATCAAACTTTGAAAAGGATTTGAGAATAGCTTCGGGAAATTAGAAGAGTCAGGTAAGATCCTGGGAAAGGACCTGTGGGTTAGGGCCCACTAAAAGAAAACACCATTGGAAAGGATTGTTGAACAGGTAGATGATGCACCGGAACAGTTGAAATATTTGAATGGGGTGATAACCTCGAATTAATTGGAACATAGAGGAATCTCCTGAGATGTCTTGAGCACTATGAAAATATAAACTGGCGACAGGCGAACGAGCAAGGGGAAAACATTTTAACCAAGGGAAAGAATACAATCAACACCGAAAAACTTGAATTGGATCCACCGGAAACGAAAAACAAGACGAACAATGATGAACTAGGCGAGAATTCACCGGTTGAACTAACTGAGGGAAGACTGAAGAGGCTCCGCACGAATGAAGTTGATGCTCGAAAGAGACTCAGGCTCCGGGAAGAAAAGGGTGGGAGGGCGGGAAAACAAAGGCAACTTGGAAGGGGCAACCGACGAATATCTTGAGGAGAAAACACCGGTTGAAATCATTGAGGAAAGAAAGCAAAGACTTCGCACGAGTAGGATGGATACTCGATTACGGACTCCGGCTCCGAGAAGAAAAAGGGTGGGTGGGTGGGAAAAGAAAACAACCGAGGATTAGACTTGGCAAAGATGAAGAGGCTCGAGTCAACTTGACAAGAAATGCACCGGATGAAAAGAGCTGAGAACCAACGATCGGAAAACCAACTGCATGATCCTAAAGAAAGTCTGAAAGGGAAGAGGAGTAATTCAAAACACATACATCAAGATTCCTCATCAGAGAGACGAAGGGGCAGAGGAGTAAAAAGAATTCCTATTCTCCGATATAAGTAGACTCCGAAAAGTTTTCTTCTAGACTTGACAACGGCCAAACTACACGATCAAACAAGGGGTCTCCTATGGTCGGTCGAGGCTCTGATACCAACTTGTCACGCCCAATATGCGATACTATCCTAAAGAGACTCAAAGGTCCCACCAAGGATAGAACTGCATATTGATACGCTTTTGCAAGGTGGATATCGTTACATCAACATTACATAATAGATGGGGATACATACAAGATGCAAACAATGCCACAAGAATACAACAATACATCATCCATAAGATCAACATCCGACTACATATGAAACACGAACAAAAGCTCAAACGACATCCACCCTGCTAGCCCAGGCTGCCGACCTGGAACCTATCCCCTGAACGACGAAGCAGAAGAAGAACTCAAAACAAGCAAGCATTGCTCTCGCGTCATGATCATCACAACCTGTACCTGCAACTGTTGTTGTAGTAATCTGTGAGCCACGAGGACTCAGAAATCCCATTACCATGGGTATCAAGACTAGCAAAGCATAATGGGTAAGGAATGGATAAGTGGTGAGGTTGCAGCAGTGACTAAGCATGATATGCAGGCTAACATACGCAAATAAGAGCAAGAAGAGAACCAACGAAACGGTCGTGAAGCTAGCAATGATCAAGAGGTGATCCTGAACTCCTACTTACGTCAAACATAACCCAAAAACCGTGTTCACTTCCCGGACTCCGCCGAAAAGAGATCACCACGGCTACACATGCGGTTGATGCGTTTTAATTCGAATCTGGTGTCATGTTATCTACAACCGGACATTAACAAATTCCCATCTGCCACATAACCGCGGGCACGACTCTCGAAAGTTTATACCCTGCAGGGGTGTCCCAACTTAGCCCATCACAAGCTCTCATGGTCAACCGAAGGATATTCCTTCTCCCAGGAAGACCCGATCTGTCTCGTAATCCCGGTTTACAAGACATTTCGACAATGGTAAAACAAGACCAGCAAAGCCACCCGATGTGCCGAGAATCCCGATAGGAGCTGCACATATCTCGTTCTCAGGGCAACACCAGATGAGACTAGCTATGAGTAAAACCAGACCTCAAGTTTCCCCGAGGTGGCCCCGCAGGTAGCTCGGTTCGGACCAGCACTTAGAGAAGCACTGGCCCGGGGGGGCTAAAATAAAGATGACCCTCGAGAGAGCGACTCCCAGGGGAAAAGTAGGTGGTGGTGAGGCAAATGGTAAAACCAAGGTTGGGCCTTGCTGGAGGAGTTTTATTCAAAGCGAACTGTTAAGAGGGTCCCATAAATCACCCAACTGTGTAAGGAACACAAAATCAAGGAACATAACACCGGTATGATGGAAACTAAGGTGGCAAGAGTGGAACAAAACACCAGGCATAAGGCCGAGTCTTCCACCCTTTACCAAGTATATAGATGCATTAATTAAATAAGAGATATTGTGATATCCCAACATAATCCTGTTCACCATGGAGGAAACTTCAACTTCACCTGCAACTAACAACGCTATAAGAACGGCTGAGCAACACGGTAACATAGCCAAACAACGGTTTGCTAGGAAAGGTGAAAAAGGTTAGAGGCTGACATGGCAATTTGGGAGGCTTGAAGAGCAAAAGATAGGTGGCGCAACATAGCGATAGAACGAAGCAACTAGCATAGAAATGATAGTAGTGGGATCCAAGGTGACGGTCATCTTGCCTAAATCCCGCTAGGAAGAAGAACGAGTCCATGAAGAAGATGAATGGAGGAAGCCAAACCAAGCATAGACGAACGAATCCTCACGATCGCAACGAAACAGGAACTAACGAGAAGGAGCACAACCAGAATGAAGCAAACAACAAGGTAAACACACAATACATAGACATGGCATGATGCTCAACCAAGTATGATGCATGACAAAGCTAGATGAGGCTACTCATGGCAAGAGATGATGCATACAAGAGCAATATATCGAAGCAAGTATAATGAGGTCGGAAACAACATATAACAAATCTGGTAAGTCCCCATATGGACATTTCGAAATTGGTCCTGATCTGAACAAACATTAAGTTGAAGTTGTTAAACAGCAAGTTAAGATGCACCAAGATGCTCTAGACGAAATTCTAGTCAAGTTACATATAATGTTCATTTAGTTCGGATCTACGACCTAGAAGATATGAGCAAAACAAGTTAAACATGGCATTGATGCAAAATGCATTCAAACATCAAGCAAACATCTCAAAACAAGGATGCAACATGATAATATGAAACTACATGCAACCCTAAGAAAGTTTCATATAGAGCACACTCAAAACGGAGCATCAGTTCAACACATACACACAATACAAGTTTAAAGGACAAGCTGTCCAAAACAGCAAGTAGGAATCTTGCAAGCATCAAAACAATAAGCTACAGCACCCCAACATAAGAACATAAGGCATGGGCATGAATTACTGGTAAAGAATGACAAAACATGAACACTGAGCTATCTCGAGAAATCACTAGAACATGCTCAAAAGGACATGGAAAGATTGCAAATAATAACAGTTTACAGACTGGGCAGAAATAACATCAGGTTGCAATGTTTAGAGCTATCAAACACATGTTACAAAAACTTAACATGGCAAAAAAAGGAACGGCACGCTAGTACTAGAAACAAAGAACAAAACTCCCTTACTGAACTAATTCTAAATATCAACAGAAAAGACGGTATCAACCATGCAAACATGGCCAATGATATGATCGATTCATACATGGGAGGAACAACAATAAGTAGGCATGTTGATGAGATTGTACCACTCACCACAGAACAATACATGGCATGGAAAGGTAACCAACAGTAAGAAGACATGTTCATGAAGCTAAGCATGGCAAGAACAAGTTCATAGGGAGCATGGATCACTAGGAAGGTTCATGGCAAAACCGAACTTAATGTTAACAGGCTGACAGCAAAATTATTTAGCAATTTTGGAGCAAGATAACAACAAGTTACAACAGGCTATATATGTAACCAGGGGCATGAATGGATAGATCATGACATGTATAACAAAACATCCATAGTGAACATCTCCAGATTATGCATGGAATGACTTGTAGCAGCAGGTTTATATAGCATCAGGACATAGCAGATTCAGCCTAACAAAACAGCAACGGTAAGTACCCTACTTCACGAGCTCAATGCACTCACTACATGCCTCACAAAAATACATGTATTGCACCACTATAAAGATGGCATGATGTATCTCAAAACTCATGTAGACATCAAGGTCATAGGAAGCACACACAAAATGCAATGAAAAAGACAAAACAGCAAGTTCTGTTAACAGACAGCAGTTAACATCATATAGCACTATTGCAACAATGATTTGGGCATTAAGATGGACTCAAACAAGCATGTAAAAATGGAATTAAATAAATAGCATCTCATGATGAACATTTTGATATATTATATGCACAAATTGGAGCACTGAGCATGATGTTACAGCAGGTCAAAGATGCACACATATCATGAGATTTACAGGGACTTAGACGAAAATCACCTCGCGGGACAAAGTCAACGCGGGATGGCGGGATCCGGGACGGGGGCGCGGGTGCGTTTGGATCGCCGGACCGGTGGATCTCGTCCAACCGGCTGGATCCGGCGACGGGGCGGCGACCGACGATGGAGGAGGCGGCGGCCGGCGGCGGGGTCGCCGGCGGCGGAGGCGACGGGGCTCGGGCGGCTGTAGGCGGCGGCGGGGTCGGGCTTCTGTGGCGGCACGGGGTCGGATCCCGGCGGCGGCAGGGTCGGAGGACGGTGACGGCAGGGCGGCGCGGTCCGGCGACGGGCATGCGGGGCAGCACCGGCGAGGCGGCGGAGCGGGATCTGGCGGCTCGGGCTCGGAGGCGGAGGCGGGCTCGCGCGGGCCCTCCCTGGGCTAAGCGGGCCGCGGCGGCGGTGGGCGGCGGAGCACCACATGGCCTGCCCGGATTGGCTGGGAGCGGCGGCGGTGGACGTCCGGCGGTGGGTCGGACATGTCCGGCTGCGCGGTGGAGAAGGGGCTAGGGTTAGTGTGGAATCATCCGCGAAAATGGAGGGGCAGGCACCTATTTATAGATTCTGGGAGCTAGGAGAGTTCAAATGGAGTGCGGTTTTCGCCCACATGATCGTGATCGAACGACTGAGAGCATGGCAGTGCCTTAGATGGGTTATTGGGCTGTGGGAAGAGGTGTTGGGCTGCACACAAGAGAGGCTTTTACGGCTACCCGGTTAACCGTTGGAGTATCAAACGGACTCCAAATGACACGAAACTTGACAGGCGGTCTACCAGTGGGGTACCAAGGCCGCTTGGCAAATCACGGTCCATTCCGAGAATGTTTAATACCCGCTCACAACAAGAGACAAAAGGGGGACACCAGAGGACATAGGAGTGCCGGATTGCAAAACGGACAACGGGGGAAATGCTCGGATGCATGAGACAAACACGTATGCAAAATGAGATGCACATAATGACATGGCAAAATGCAACACGCAAGCAAATGACATGGAAATGACGGCAAATAACTGGCAGACACCTGGCGCATCGGATCCGGGGCGTTACAACTTTCCTCCAGTAACAAGAGATCTCGTCCCGAGATCTTAGGACCGAGACGGAAGGGAAAAGGGATGAGTGAAACAAGAACTCAAGAGAAGAAGCAAATAATCGAGAGCACTCGAGAAGAGAGGAACGCCGAGAATGACGAGAATCGAAAGCTCACGGTATTAGATAGACTATGAAACCACTCCGGTTAGAACGAGATAAGAAACAAATAAGACAAAGTATTTAGGCAGCACTCTGACTGAACATGGTAAGAATAGAACATGAACTTGAGAAGATGGAATGATACTTGCCGAGAGGAACGACACAATGCCTCCGGAAGAATTGAAATAGTGGAATGAAAAGGAACAAAGAAGAAGAAGACAACTTCTACCACGAATGACTTTGAAAAGTATCCTTACGAAGAAAAGATTGAACGAAGTTGTTCAGAAATCAACAACTGAAGAATTGCTTGTTGTGGACTTATAGATAACATCTCAAAATTATGGGGCAATCTCCGACCACAAGAGAAAAAAATTAAATAGCTGAGAAGAACGAAGAAATGCAAAACTCCTCTTCAAAAGAATATGGAGAATTAATTGCACCTCGAGAAGCAAAAAGAAGGATACTTGAGCTCCTTCGATTAGAATCTTGATGAACTCTTGAAGAATGAATTAAATCTTGAAGAACCACCGTGAAGACCTCCGGTGACAAAAGGATGATGAGATAGACTGAAGGAAGAAAGAATAAGATGAGCCTTGCGATGATTTAGATGGAGGTTCCAACGAAATGGCCAAGGAAAAATTGAACTCCGGAAAAGAAAAGATGAAAACACTTGGAACTATAATTTACTCCTCATGAACAAACTCTGAAGGAAGGGATTACTAACTTGGATGAAATAAGAATAAGATTTATTGTATGATTACCCTTCATCAAATTAGATTGATAACAAGAAATGGATTTAGCATACTACTGATTCTTCTTGAAAAGGATTAAGGGGGGGTATAGCACAAAACTTGAGAAAGTCTCTATGAACCACCGGTAGGATTGGAAAAAACGAATGAATTAATATGATAATCAAAGAAAAAGAATTTGAAAGAACCACCATTAGAATTCGGAAATGACTGACGAAAGAGAAAGAATCACTAGGAAGAATTAGAAGAACCAATATGCTAGAGGGGATTTAGATGCAAAAGAATAAAGAGATCATTAGCTGATTAAAGAACACTTGAACGAAGCACCGGGATAATTGGATAACGGTAGCTGAAATGTGAGGACAAATAATTCTTCTGGAATGATGGCCTCCGGTGAAAAGAAATGGAAAACCAACTGCTGACATACTCCGGATGGTTAAGAAAAGAATATCTGACAAATGGAATAATTCGCGAGGATAACATGAAGCTAGAACCATGAAACTTCGAGAGAACGAACAAGATTTAAGAGGAAAAACTCTTCTTCGGTCTTCAAATGACGACGAGAAACACCACAAAAATTGTTAGGGCACTCCGGGGGAACAAAAAACGGAGAGGTTGAGGCAACAATGAAAATGATTCGAAATTGATCTTGGAAAAGATCTGACTGATGAAATTCATACTTATGTCAAACTTCGAAAAGGATTTGAGAATAGCTCCAGGAAATTAGAAGAGTCAGGTAAGATCCTGGGAAAGGACCTGTGGGTTAGGGCCCACTAAAAGAAAACACCATTGGAAAGGATTGTTGAACAGGTAGATGATGCACCGGAACAGTTGAAATATTTGAATGGGGTGATAACTTCGAATTAATTGGAACACAGTCGAATCTCCTGAGATGTCTTGAGCACTATGAAAATATAAACTGGCAACAGGCGAACGAGCAAGGGGAAAACATTTTAACCAAGGGAAAGAATACGATCAACACCGAAAAACTTGAATTGGATCCACCAGAAACGAAAAACAAGACGAACAATGATGAACTAGGCGAGAATTCACCGGTTGAACTAACTGAGGGAAGACTGAATAGGCTCCACACGAATGAAGTTGATGCTCGAAAGAGACTCAGGCTCCGGGAAGAAGAGGGTGGGAGGGCGGGAAAACAAAGGCAACTTGGAAGGGGAAACCGACGAATATCTTGAAGAGAAAACGGCGGTTGAAATCATTGAGGAAAGAAAGCAAATACTTTGCACGAGTAGGATGGATACTCGATTACGGACTCCGGCTCCAAGAAGAAAAAGGGTGGGCGGGTGGGAAAAGAAAATAACTGAGGATTGGACTTGTCAAAGATGGAGAGGCTCGAGTCAACTTGATGAGAAATGCACCGGATGAAAAGAGCTGAGAACCAACGATCGGAAAACCAACCGCGTGATCCTAAAGAAAGTTTGAAAGGGAAGAGGAGTAATTCAAAACACCTACGTCAAGATTCCACACCAGAGCGATGAAGGGGCATAGGAGTAAAAATAATTCCTACTCTCCGATATAACTAGACTGCAAAAAGTTTTCTTCTAGACTTGACAACGGCCAAACTACACGATCAAACAAGGGGGCTCCTATGGTCAGTCGAGGCTCTGATACCAACTTGTCACGCCCAATATGCGATACTATCCTAAAGAGACTCGAAGGACCCACCATGGATAGAACCGCATATTGATACGCTTTTGCAAGGTGGATATCATTACATCAACATTACATAATAGATGGGGATACATACAAGAGGCAATCAATGCCATAAGAATACAACAATACATCATCCATAAGATTAACATCCGACTATGGATGAAACACGAACAGAAGCTCAAACGACATCCACCCTGCTAGCCTAGGCTGCCGACCTGGAACCTATCCCCTGAACGACGAAGCAGAAGAAGAACTCAAAACAAGCAAGCATTGCTCTCGCGTCATGATCATCACAACCTGTACCTACAACTGTTGTTGTAGTAATCTGTGAGCCACGAGGACTCAGTAATCCCATTACCATGGGTATCAAGACTAGCAAAGCTTAATGGGTATGGAATGGATAAGTGGTGAGGTTGCAGCAGCGACTAAGCATGATATGGTGGCCAACATATGCAAATAAGAGCGAGAAGAGAAGCAACGGAACGGTCGTGAAGCTAGCAATGATCAAGAGGTGATCCTGAACTCCTACTTACGTCAAACATAACCCCAAAACCGTGTTCACTTTCCGGACTCCGCCGAAAAGAGACCATCACGGCTACACATGCGGTTGATGCGTTTTAATTCGAATCTGGTGTCAAGTTATCTACAACCAGACATTAACAAATTCCCATCTGCCACATAACTGCGGGCACGGCTTTCAAGAGTTTATACCCTATAGGGTGTCCCAACTTAGCTCATCACAAGCTCTCATGGTCAACGAAGGATATTCCTTCTCCCAGGAAGACCCGATCAGTCTCGGAATCCCGGTTTACAAGACATTTCGACAATGGTAAAACAAGACCAGCAAAGCCGCCCGATGTGCCGACAATCCCGATAGGAGCTACACATATCTCGTTCTCAGGGCAACACCGGATGAGACTAGCTACGAGTAAAACCATCCCTCAAGTTTCCCCGAGGTGGCCCCGCAGGCAGCTCGGTTTGGACCAGCACTTAGAGAAGCACTAGCCCGGAGGGGCTAAAATAAAGATGACCCTCGAGAGAGCGACTCCCAAGGGAAAAGTAGGTGGTGGTGTTGCAAATGGTAAAACCAAGGTTGGGCCTTGCTGGAGGAGTTTTATTCAAAGTGAACTATCAAGAGGTCCCATAAATCACCCAACCGTGTCAGGAACGCAAAATCAAGGAACATAACACCGGTATGACGGAAACTAAGGCGGCAAGAGTGGAACAAAACACCAGTCATAAGGCCGAGTCTTCCACCCTTTACCAAGTATATAGATGCATTAATTAAATAAGAGATATTGTGATATCCCAACATAATCTTGTACACCATGGAGAAAACTTCACCTACAACTAACAACGCTATAAGAGGGGCTGAGCAATGCGCTAACATAGCCAAACTACGGTTTGCTAGGAAGGGTGAAAAAGGTTAGAGGCTGACATGGCAATTTGGGAGGCTTGAAGAGCAAAAGATAGGTAGCGCAGCAAAGCGATAGAACGAAGCAACTAGCATAGCAATGATAGTAGTGGGATCCAAGGTGACGGTCATCTTGCCTGAAATCCCGCTAGGAAGAAGAACGAGTCCATGAATAAGACGAATGGAGGAAGCCGAACCAAGCGTAGACGAACGAATCCTCACGATCGCAACGAAACAGGAACTAACAAGAAGGAGCACAACCGAAAAGAAGCAAACAACAAGGTAAACACACAAAACATAGACATGGCATGATGCTCAACCAAGTATGATGCATGACAAAGCTAGATGAGGCTACTCATGGCAAGAGATGATGCATACAAGAGCAACATATCAAAGCAAGTTTAAATGAGGCCGGAAACAACATATAACAAATCCGGTAAGTCCCCATATGCACATTTCGAAATTGGTCCTGATCTGAACAAACACTAAGTTGAGTTTGTTAAACAGCAAGTTAAGACGCACCAAGATGCTCTACACGAAATTCTAGTCAAGTTACGTATAAAGTTCATTTAGTTCGGAGATACGGCCTAGAAGATATGAGCAAAACAAGTTAAACATGGCGTTGATGCAAAATGCATTCAAACATCAAGCAAACATCTCAAAACAAGGATGCAACATGATAATATGAAACTACATGTAACCCTAAGCAAGTTTTATATAGAGCACACTCAAAACAGAGCAACGGTTCAACACATACACACAATACAAGTTTGAAGGACAAGCTGTCCAAAGTAGCAACTAGGCATCTTGCAAGCATCAAAACAATAAGCTACAGCACCCCAACATAAGAACAAAAGGCATGGGCATGAAGTACAGGTAAAGTATGACAAAACATGAACATTGAGCTATCTCCAGAAATCAATAGAACATGCTCAAAAAGACATGGCCAGATTGCAAATAATAACAGTTTACAGACTGGGCAGAAATAACATCAGGTTGCAATGTTTAGAGCTATCAAAAAACATGTGAAAGGAACTTAACATGTAAACAAAGGAATGACATGCTAGCACTAAAGACAAAGAACAAAACTCCCTTACTGGACTAATTCTAAAGATCAACAGAAAAGATGGTATCATCCATGCAAACATGACAAATGATATGACAGATTCATACATGGCAGGAACAACAATAAGTACGCATGTTAGTGAGCTTTTACCACTCACCACAGAGAAATACATGGCATGTAAAGGTAACCAACAGTAACAGGACATGTTCATGAAGCTAAAAATGGCAAGAACAAGTTCATAGCGTGCATGGATCACTAGCAACGTTCATGGCAAAACAGAACTTAATGTTAACAGGCTGACAACAACATTATTTAGCAATTTTGGAGCAAGATAACAGCAAGTTATAGCAGGCTATAAATGCAACGATGGGCATGAATGGATAGATCATGAAATGGATAACAAAACATCCTTAGTGAACATCTCCAGATTATGCATGGAATGACTTGTAGCAGCAGGTTTACATAGCATCAGGATATAGCAGATTCAGCCTAGCAAAACAGCAACAACAAGTACCCTACTTCACGAGCTCAATGCACTCACTACAAGCCTCACAAAAATACATGGATTGCGCCACTGTAAAGATGGCATGATGTATCTCAAAACTTATGTAGACATCAAGCTCATAAGAAGCACACACAAAATGCAACGAAAAAGACAAAACAGCAAGTTCTGTTAACAGACATCATTTAACATCATATAACACTCTTTCAACGATGATTTGGGCATCAAGATGGACTCAAACAAGCATGGCGCAATGGAATGAAATAAATAGCATCTCATAGTGAACATTTTGATATATTATATGCACAAATCGGAGCACCGAGCACGAAATTACAGCAGGTCAAAGATGCACACATATCATGAGATTTACAAGGACTTAGACGAAAATCACCTCGCGGGACAAAGTCAACGCGGGATGGCAGGATCCGGGAAGGGGGCGCGGGCGCGTTTGAATCGCTGGACCGGTGGATCTCGTCCAACAGGCCGGATCCGGCGACGGGGCGGTGACTGGCGATGGAGGAGGCGGCGGCCGGCGGCGGCGGCGGAGGCGACGGGGCTCGGGCGGCTGTAGGCAGCGGGGCACGCCGGCGGGAGGCGCGCGGGCTCCCGGGCGGCGGCGCGGGGTGCCTCGGCGGCGGCGCGGGGTCGGAGCCCGGCGGCGGCGGGGTCGGAGGACGGCAGTGGCAGGGCGGCGCGGTCCAGCGACGGGCATGCGGGGCAGCACCGGCGAGGTGCCGGAGCGGGATCGGGCGGCTCAGGCCCGGAGGCGGAGGCGTTGGGCCGCGGCGGGCTCGCGCGGGCCCTCCCTGGGCTCCACAGGCCGTGGTGGCGCTGGGCGGCGGAGCGCCACATGGCGTGCCCGGATTGGCCGGGAGCGGCGGCGGTGGATGTCCGGCGGCGGGTCGGACCTGTCCGGCAGCGCGGTGGAGAAGGGGCTAGGGTTAGGGTGGAATCATCCGCGAAAATGGAGGGGGAGGCACCTAATTATAGATTCTAGGAGCTAGGAGAGTCCAATTGGAGTGCGGTTTTCGCCCACACGATCGTGATCGAACGACGAGAGCATGGAAGTGACTTAGATGGGTTATTGGGCTGTGGGAAGAGGTGTTGGGCTGCACACAAGAGAGGATTTTACGGCTACCCGGTTAACTGTTGGAGTATCAACCGGACTCCAAATGACACGAAACTTGACAGGCGGTCTACCGGTGGTGTACCAAGGCTGCTTGGCAAATCACGGTCCATTCCGAGAATGTTTAACACCCGCTCACAACAAGAGACAAAAGGGGGACACCAGAGGACATAGGAGTGCCGAATTGCAAAACGGACAACGGGGAAAATGCTCGGATGCATGAGACGAACACGTATGCAAAATGAGATGCACATAATGACATGGAAAAATGCAACACACAAGCAAATGACATGGCAATGATGGCGATTAACTGGCGGACACCTGGAGCATCGGATCCGGGGCGTTACAACGTTGGAGGTGGGCGACCTCGTCCTAAGGCGGGTGCTCTCCAGGGAGGGGCTGCACAAGCTCTCTCCCATGTGGGAGGGCCCGTTTAGGATTGTCCGTGTCTCCAGGCCTTGCGCCGCGCGCCTGGAGACATAGGACGGGGTCCCCATCCAGAACGCCTGGAAAATCTAGCACCTCCGGAAGTTCTACCCATGGTGCAAGGCTCCGGCCTATGAAGGTGTTCGCTCGTGATACTCTCACGTAATAATAAGTGGGGCTGTACACGCCCCGGAGTCTCCTGAGAGCCGCCTTGGGGCCTCACGGGGGCTCCCTCCCACGTCCTAGTGGAAGGACAGCTCCGTGTTGGTGAGAAGACTAGACTAGGTGCTGGACGCGGTTGTTCACTTTCTTTCCGAAGTTGCTTCCAATCTTTTAGTGATCTTTAATGGAGTTGGTTCTTTCTTGCTTTGGTTCGCCAAGTTGGATTTCCTCTCCTCTTGTTTCGTTCGTTCTGAGCCTGGGCTAGGAAGATGTGGCAGTTGCCCGTCTCTCTTCCTCGCGTGCCTCGCACGTGGGCGCTAGGCAGGTGTGTGTGTGTGGTTCCGCCCTCGCACAAGCACACCTTGCCGAACCCCGTTGCCCAGTGCTTCGGCTTTATCCTCATGAGGAGCCCTCGATCAAAGTCACAGGCACCAGCACCCCCTCATGTCCATACCCCTCGGGCAGCGCGACCCGGTGCATTAAGCCATAACTAACCTACGGCAGGGAGCTCGCGCAAATAGGAATGAGGTGCTCGTTAGGTTTTGTCTCTTTTGGTTAAACAACTCTGTAGTAGGTCTGCAGCGCCTCCCGAGGCCTTAAATGCCTCCCGATCCACCAGGAATGGGGGCTTCGTCAGATGCCAAGGGTCTCGCCCTCGTGACGTGGGAAGCCACTCCAAACATATCAAGCTAAGTTATCCTACCCTTGCCCTCCCAGAATACAGACATCATGGCACAACATTAAGATAATAAGCATTGCATAAAAGGGCATAACCGCCATAGTTCATTACACACCCCAGCGGGGCACCCTAGTTTTTTCAAGTTGCAAAAGAAAGGAAAGGTTAAATAAAAGTGGCCCAAGGCCGTGCGGATCCAGTGCCAGCGCTGCATCCTCACGGAGCACCTCAAGGTGCCCCCAGCGCTCCACTAGTTCACACCCAAGCGCCCCGAGGCCGCGGCAGGCCTCGAGTCCAAGTTCGGCGGCCCTGAGCTCAGGTCGAGCTCCCCTCCAGCTTCACCGGGGTGTGGTAGCGAGACGACCCACCGCCACCCTCGATCCGAGCTTGACGGCGCGGAGGCTGGTCGTAGCCACCGCTGCTTGAACTCTCATCCAAGGAAGAGTTGTCGCTGCGGGAGGAGGAGTGGACGTCATCAAGGCCAAGCTCACCCTCATCGCCAGTGCAGCCGACGTCAAGGCCAAGCTCATCATCGCTGTCGTCTTCTGGGAAGCACCCCACGCGGTGGCCGTCCTCCCTGAACACCCTCACGTAGAGGGTCACCAGGCCATCGTACTTCAAGTGGAGGGTCCACCTCCAGCTCAGGACTCGTGCGCGGGCGAATGCCTGCCAGCCATGGGTCAGGACCATGCTGCCCGTGGCAGCGACCTCAGTCCCCACCCACGAGGCCCTCCTGTAGCAGCCGTCCGCCTGCAGCCAGAGGACGTACAGCCCCGAGGACGGCAGCTCGCCGGAGAAGAAGCGCGGAAGCCGGAACGAGGTGTCGGCGGGCCTCTCCGACCACACCACAAACTCCAAGAGCACGTCCAGCAAAGAGAAGCGCGGTCGAGGAGGGCGAGCAACCACAACGCACCACCCCTCATTGTGGGGGCTGCCCCAAGACTGGTGGCCCCCGCTGCAAGAACAAGCTCCGCCACGCGCACGAACGGAGACGGTGGCCCCTGAAGAAACGCATCCATGCCCCCTGGGAGCCGCCGCCAGGGTCGTGGCATACTTTCGGGGATGGCCGCGGCCCCTCTTGGGTGGCGGAGTAGCTGGCACCTCCTTGGGGACCTTCCCCTTCTCAGAAGTCGAGATCCTCCTCATTGGCGCCATGGGTGCTACAGCAAGATGGAGAAGGAAAGGGGGTGAGCAGCGAGAAGACGGAGGAAGAGATGTGCGAGGGGGGCTCTGCCCCTCCCCTCATTTATAGCCGGAGGGAGGCGAACAGCCGGCGTCCACGACCTCGCGCAATGATGATCTTCTGCATGCAACATCGACCCGTCAAGTCGAACGGTTGCCGAGGCAGCTTGGGGAAGTGGAGAAGCCCACGTCCCATCAATCGCCACGCGTTGTCCAAGTCCACAGGCGGTTAGGGCCAGCGGTGCTCCGCACTTTCCCTTTGGCTTCGCTTAGAATCCAAGTCCGAGCGCGCCTTAGGCCCGCGGGCTACTATCGGTGTTCTCGATACGGGGGTACCCAGACTTTCCTGTCTGCGGCCCACTACGTGGCTCCATGGACGGCCTGGTATGACCCAGCTTCAGCATCAACAACTCAAGACCCTCGCGAGGGGCCAAGCCTCGCGAGGCGGGCGACGCCAAGACCTCCAAGGGGGTCGGCATCCTTAGGCTGGCTCCCAAGGAGCGGAGACTTCAATGTAAGGTGCACCTCACGAGGCTCAGCTGACATGAGCCATGACGATAAAGGCCAGGCACACGCCTGGCGGGCACCAGCGGGCGCAGAGTACCAGTTTCCTCTTTGGTGCAAAGGAGGCAAACAGCAGGCTCAGAGTCCTGAGGAATCAGCCTAAGGTTTCCATTCTGGTGCAACAAGACCAAGACCGCCAGGACGGCAGGCGCAGGTCATCGCCGAACCCACCGCAGCGTCATGACCAGAGGATTTTGTAGGCGAAGATGTCACAGCCCTAGATCTCTGTTTGTAATTAGTTGCATCTTCATCCATGTCATCATGTTTAAATTTTAGTTAAACTTGAAATGGGGATGCTTAAACCCTAGCACCAAATGAATTCAACTAGGTTCAAAATAAAATCTTTTTCATTGAACTCAAAATGCCCTCTAAAAATGTTCAACATTTCTGGTTTGAGGTGTAAGCATATACCAAAAATGGTTTATATTTTTGCAGGACATATTGGGCTCTGAATTAAATCATACTCTATTTGCATTTGGGCATTTAAATGCTATAAAATATTTTAAATGCTCAAATAATCATAAACTAAAATGTTTACTGTTGGATATATTCTAAACAGTAGCCATGATTAGTTTCATGATTTTTGGATCTGTTTAAGTATTTTATATAAACCCCTAAAGACTACAGAATAATAGAAAACAGAAACAATAAATAGAAGAGAGAGATAGATTTTCCCTGGGCCACTTACCTGGCCGCAACTCACCTGGCAGGCCCAGCACTATGCTGGCCCATGCCAGCCAGCTGCTTCGTCCTCGCCAGGCAGGCACAGAGGTGACACCGACGAGCGTGAGCTCGCCACGGCGCCACCTGCTTGCCGCCCGCGCCCCTGGACACATGGGTGAGCTCCATGTTGCCGCCCCAACGCCGCAGACACCTCACTCTCTCCCTGCCTCGCCTCCTTCGCTCTCTCTCCCGAAGCAAAGCGAAGCCGTCGCCGCTGTTCACTGCCACCGCGTCCACCATTCTCCCCTCGCCACCCCGTGATGTACAAGACCTCCGACGCGACGCCCTCGCCCTCCCCACCGAGCCACGCTTCGCCGAAGTGCCTGCATCGCCACCATCTGGTCGTCTTCAACTTCGGTACCCGCCGGACGCCGTTCGTCGATTCACCATCTCCCGAGCATCCAAGAGCCCGCTAACCATTCCTACGGATCCGCTGTGAGCTCCTGCCGTTTCTCCTCCTCTCCGTTTGCCTTCTTGTGCACCACAGCGACCACACCGAGCTCGGTCGCACCCGCCGCAGCCACCGCACATCGCCGTCGTGGCCACAGCCATGTTGGCTTGATTCCGAGCGCGTCACCGTGCTCAGCACATCACCAGGAGGCCGTAGCACCCAGCCGTTCGCCCCGCCGTGCCCCAGAGCACCATTCCCAACCTCGCCCGAACTCCGGCGACCGCCAAGGTCGTCGCTGGCGACATTTCCGGCCATCCCAGCATCTCCCACCGCCACCACTCGACGTGCGCAAGCTCCAGCTCCACGTAGCCACCCTCCACCGTCGATTTGGTCGCCGGAGGAGGAATTCCGAATGCCTCCGCCGTCTCTGGCCTTGCCGGCGACTCGACGCCGGTGGGTTTGACCCACTGACCGTTGACTAGGTGGGCCCAGTTTGACCCCCTGGGTCACTGACGTGTGGGCCACCCTTGTTAGTTATTACTTAGGTTAGTTCAGTGCTAATTAACCTAGATTAGTGCTTAACCTAACTAAGTCTATTTAGTTAGTTAACTAACCACTGACACGAGGGTCCCACAGGTCAGGTTTGACCTGGCCAACCTAGTTGACCGCTGACATCTAGTGACGTCATGCTGACGCAGTAAGTCATTTTCTGGATTTAAGTTAATTCAGGAAATTCCAGAAATAGTGCTAACTTCTAAAAATCATAGAAATTCAACCGTAACTCCAAATCAAACAAATTATATATGAAAAATGATCACAAAAATCCAATCTATCCATATGTACCATTTTCATGCATGTTAGAACAACTTACACCTGCTGATCAGGTCAAATCGATTAAATGGCATTTAAACTCTCACATATGGAGTTTGAATTTGAACCTAGTGTTCAAACCAACCCCATTTAACTTGTTGCTAGATGCATTAGGCCAATCAACAGCATATTGCCATGTCATCTTCATGCATCATATTGTTGCATGGCATTGATTGTGTTTCTCTTTTGTTTGTCGGTGTTTGTCCCCTCTCAGTAGACGATGTACCGACGATGAGTTCGATGACACCGATGAAGAACTATATTATCTTCAGAAGTGCCAGGCAAGCAAAACCCCCTTGTTCATTCCGATACAATCCTACTCTCTCGCTCCTGCTCTCTTCTACTGCATTAGGACAACAACGATTCAACTGTTACTTGCTGCGGTAGCTGAACCCCTTTATCCTCTGCATGACCTGTCATTGCCACAGTAAATAGATGAAACCCACTAGCATGAGTAGGAGTTGTTTGAGCCCTGTTGTGCCTACTCATTCATGCTTGTTTGTCATGCCTGCTACTGCTTAGAGTTGAGTCAGGTCTGATTCATCGGGGGTGAATCAGAGGTGTGTGAACATGTCCTACTATGTGTGAGCTAAGTGTGTGAACACGATTTGGTAAAGGTAGCGGTGAGAGGCCATGTAGGAGTACATGGTGGGTTGTCTCATTGCAGCCGTCCTCAGGAACTGAGTTCTGTGTTTGTGATCCATGAAACAGTTACTACCACGCATTGGGCCCGAAACCAATGGACCCTCTCGGCTTCTTAATCACCCTTGTCCTCTGTCCAGGAGTTGCAAGTAGTTTCTGGTGTTTGTAGTATGCTGGAGGCCGTGGGCAGCGCTGACCGGAGGGGTGGGCTGTGATGCGGTAGGCACGTGGCACGGTGTACCGAGCGCCCGTTTGGTGTCTCGGGAACCCTGCACACATCGTTTGGGGCTGTGAGCGAAACTCCGGCCGGATCTCCTCGCGGATGGAACCCGAATAGGCGATAAACCTGGACTAGAGACTTGAGTGTTTAGGTAGGTCGTGGCCGACACCCTCGTTGGGCTTCCGCTTGAAGGTTGCCGAGTACATGTCGTGTAAACGGCGGTAAGTGGTGAGAGCGTGTGTGAAGAAGTACACCCCTGCAGGGTTAACATCATCTATTCGAATAGCCGTGTCCGCGGAAAAGGACTTCTGGGTTGCCTGTACAGTTCATAGACAAGTGAAAGTGGATACTCTAAAATACGCAAGATAAGCGTGAGTGCTATGGATGGCGTTCTCGTAGGGAGACGGGAGCGGATCCATAGTGGTGTATTGATATGGTGAATATGTGGACTCGTGTGCGCCACCTCAAAAGAGTTACTTGCAGTCGTAGTTCAGGATAGCCACCGAGTCAAAGCTGGCTTGCTGCAGTTAAACCCCACCATCCCCTTGATTGATAATGATGCATATGTAGTTAGTTCTGATGTAAGTCTTGCTGGGTACATTTGTACTCACGTTTGCCTATTTTATGTTTTTGCAGAGAGACTTCAGTCTCACTAGTAGTTCCGCGTGGACTTCGACGTTTAGCTTGTTACCTCAGCTACGATCTTGTGCCCTCGGCAGGATCTAGTAGATAGTCAGGCTTCTCAGCCTTTTTCATTTGTAGATGTCTGTACTCAGACATGTTAAGCTTCCGCTTGTGCTTTGACTTGTATGCTCTGAATGTTGGGTCGTGAGACCCATGTTTGTAATATCTCGCTCCTCGGAGCCTAATGAATACATACTTGAGTCGTAGAGTTATGTTGTGATGCCATGTTGTATTTGCACATATCGAGCATATTGTGTGTATGTTTGAAATGCTTGGTATGTGTGGGATCTGACTATCTAGTTGTTTATCCTTAGTAGCCTCTCTTACCGGGAAATGTCTCCTAGTGCTTCCACTGAGCCATGGTAGCTTGCTACTGCTCCGGAACACTTAGGCTGGCCGGCATGTGTCCTTCTTCGTTCCTGTGTCTGTCCCTTCGGGGAAATGTCACGCGATGAATACCGGAGTCCTGTTAGCCCGCTACAGCCCGGTTCACCGGAGTCCTGCTAGCCCAGTGCTACAGCCTGGATTCACTCGCTGATGACCGACACGTTCGATGCTGGGTCATGGATGCCTGTCCCTGTAAGTTTGTGCCACTTTGGGTTTACGACTAGCCATGTCAGCCCGGGCTCCTTATCATATGGATGCTAGCGACACTATCATATACGTGTGCCAAAAGGCGCAAACGGTCCCGGGCAAAGGTAAGGCGACACCCGTGGGAATACCGTGCGTGAGGCCGCAAAGTGATATGAGGTGTTACATGCTAGATCGATGTGGCATTGAGTCGGGGTCCTGACAGCTTTGGTATCAGAGCTTGACTGCCTGTAGGATTACCAAGCCAAACTGGTCGAAGTTGAGTCTAGAAATGCTTTAGTTATGTAGGGAATTGATTGTGGGATGGAACGTAAGGCTCTTTTTACTCCTTATACCTCATGGCCTTCTGATCTGAGTCATCCTCTTCTCTTCTACGGGGTTTAGAACTAGGCTTCTCATCTATCTATAGGATGACGAGTTACTAATCATAGACTTATAGATTGATAGTTTCAAATCTCAGTTCAGTTTTACTACTTTCCGTATGTTCATAACTGTTGATTCGAACCTTGATATGTGCTTCGGAGTGGCTATGCACCATTTTTGTAGCATGTCTCAAATCTTTTGAGCATTTACAGTCGTTATGCTGTCCGAGTCATCCCAGGTTTCTAAACAATCTAACGCATATTGCAAATCCCTTCTTCCTGTTTCCGATGTTCCTTTGGCCAGATTAATCACACTAATTGTGAGTTGAGGTACTTTATTGCCTCGACATATATGTTGGAGTTATTATTATGACCCTAGGTGTTTTAGGGGATCATCTAGTAATCTAGCCATGTTCTGTGTTCCAGTGTGATGATTCTGGCCTTTATTCTCGAAAGCATCCCGTGATGCCATTTAGTTAGTAGGTATTCTACTTCCTGGGTTTTGAACCCAAGACTCACCCTACTTACCTCATGTTGATTGTGTTGCTCGCTCCTTTAGGTAATTAGTAACCTTTGCATTAGTCCTTGAGGTCCGTGGTATTTCCTTCTTCCAAATACTATGAACCACTTATGGCAGATGTTTGTTGGATCAAAAGATCACAACAGGAGTGCACTCGATGAGGTTCCCCATTCTATATTGTGACTCTGCCAATCCTACCTCTCTGCATGGGTTATCCGGAAGAAATATGTTGAATTTGTTCGGCATACTAATCCATGTCTCCACAACTCGAAAAGGATATATGTCCCTTGAGTTGTCCCTCTTCATTTGTATTCCGACCATCGTCTATCAATTGATAGTCAGGAGTAATGGTGCATCTGTGTTATCGATGCTTATTACTCTTGTGGTCCGTCAAGCCATTCTATTCTGGAATGACTAGGAGAAACAAACTCCAGTACCTTGTCTATTTCCAGGATTGGGTCAAAGTAGTTGTGCTCCGCAGATCAAATTGCTAATCCAGCTTTTGTTCTGCTCTACCTTGGAGTATTACCATCCTTATATTAAGACTGTCATGAGAATTGCGCTAGCTCTTATGAATTCTTGACGCAGTAATACTTCTTGCCATCATTGTTCATTCCTCGGTTTCCGTGTTATTGTAACCGGAATGCCGACAAGTGAATCGTGGTGTGTGAAATCAATACTGCTAGCAACTCCGTTGCTTGGTAGTTAAATGGACGATAACCTCATTCTTAGCAGTGTTGATTATTGAATCGTCACCCTAAGGTTGATTGTGCTACCTAGTCCCTATTTCCGGTGCACTCTTCGATCGATGAGTTAGGATTTTGTTCAATCCCTTGCTCATTTGATCATATCGTCTTGCCCTGAAAAGCAAGATTGTTCTCGAGCTTAGTAACATATCGGTGGTTCGTGATGTTCCGAATATCTTCTCGGAAGTATCACCAGGTCGTCACCTGACCGCTATGTTGAGTTCGTGATCAAGTTGGTTTCTTGTAAACCACCCCTTCTCCAAGAATCTGTGTTGGATATCCCTGAGCTAGTTGGTTGAGCTAGACAACAACTTGGAGAGTTGGAAGATAAAAGCTTGTCTGACTTAGTTCATGTTAAGGGATATTCTTGTGTGTGTGTGTTGAAGAAAGATGATATCTCCATCGATTGGTCCTTGTGATCAGTTGTTG
The DNA here is from genome assembly GCF_018294505.1 of Triticum aestivum. Taxonomy (NCBI): domain Eukaryota; kingdom Viridiplantae; phylum Streptophyta; class Magnoliopsida; order Poales; family Poaceae; genus Triticum; species Triticum aestivum. The sequence goes on along the minus strand of NC_057804.1, from coordinate 271,279,300 downwards.
GATCTATTGTCTTGTCAAAACTTTGATTTGAGTATGGGCTATCGTCAAGTCAAATCAGAACCAACGATGTTCGTAATGTTGTCTTACTCGTGGTTGATCCCTCGAGCATACACCATTCCATCTTTGGTCTGACCAATACTATCACCTTGTTCACATAATGGCGGAATTCCAGTGATATGGAAATTCTGATGAGTTGTTGTTGAGCCCACCAGCAACATTTTATCTCCTCCATAATTCATGATGAACATCAGGCTAGTGTTGGAAACTTGTGTAAGCATTATCTTCGTGTTCCGTTCATGAGGTATATGTTCGGATGAAAGAAGTGACTTCCTCTAATTCACGATACTTGGTGTAAGTTGCCGCCGTGAATTCGATAAAGTCAATGTTGCTTCCTTGGAATCATCCCAAGTTAGTCACACATGTGCAAAGTATACTATGGTTTGGCAGATTAATTACCTCCACTCCATATGTATTCTGTAGCACACCAAGCCACTGATTGATTTGTTCAAGGAGAAGAAGCTCCTTCTTAAGAGTATACCTTATGCAAGGACTTCGATATCCTCGATGATGGTTCCCCACCGGAACTCGGTAGTGTTTTATTGTAAGACTACCATGGGATCATGTTTGTCTGGGACAACGTGTTCACATGTTTGTAGCAGAACCAGCTCATGTTTTGGAGCTTGCTATCATAGTTCATTTCCCGAGAATCACGCAACGTCATCTTGTCGGTTTGTGTTGCAAACTTTCATTTTTCTTTCTAGACTCGATGAGTCTAGATTATTCTGACACCAACCAGATCTGAATCTCAGGCAGATATGATGGTTGGAACGTTTCCCAAGAATTATAATATTGGTCTTTCTGTAACTGGTAAAGTGGATGTCGTGGCCAACACACCCAACCGGAAGACCTATTATTGTAGTATCTTGATTGAGAAAGTTGGCCACCTCCCATAGGGATTTCGCAGGATTTACTCCTTAGTTGTCCCTTATGGATTCTTGTGCTCCCGAAGTCCGACCTTTACTTGATGTTCTAGATACCAAACCATATCTATGAATGGGATACGCTAGTGCATCAAGGAGATCATTAGAAGCGGAGTGCTAAATGTCTCTCGGTCGATCATCCAGATTTTGTCCCCTTGGTCTCGCTAAGGTGAAATCTGAGAAAGTGTTATCTTCCTTTGCATCCGCATCATCCATCACTATCCCTCATGGTAGTATGTTGTGTTGCCAGGATCCTTGACACGGATGTTGGTAAAACCTTGATGAATATGGAAATGCTCAAGTTCTTGAGAGCACGCGCAAGCACTAGATGTTATCATCGGCACTAACTGGGATTGCTCCCAGTTTGCTCGGTTATGCTATAACCATTCCAACAGTGGAATTATTCTACTGTTGAGTTTCTCCCCAGTTACTAGAATCATTCCCAGCATTTGCATTTTATCCCCAACTTGCACCATCATTGCGTCATTCTACCATGGGTTCCATCCATCTCCGATGATAAGCAAATCATCCCTTGTGTTGTCTTCAACAAGGTAATCCACATCATCCATTCTGGCCCGAGAATGTCATTCTTTCGGGCTCTTTCAAATGATCATTTGTGTTTTGCCTTAAGATGGTATAAAGAGTTTCAATGATCTCTGAATCAAAGGTAATTCTTTTGCCACTTAAAGGGGATATATTCTACGAGTCACCTCTCCTAAGGTGCACCGTTATGGAATCATGGCAATTATTTTCCTCGCCACCTTGACACCATCCACCATCTTTCTAAGCGTGGAATCGTTGCCCACCAAATCAAACCCCGTCGTTGTTCTTTCACCCCTCTCGATGTGTTTTGTGTCTCAACTCGAGATGTTTCAACATCTCATTCCGTGAGTTGATTTGGTATAGCTCGATCTTCGAGAAGATCAATCCTTCTAGAGTTTCTTTCTCCTCTCGTTGTCATGTTGGTAGGAGTTCCTGGAGCAAGACATCAAGTTAATGATGGTGGTCGAATCAACGTTCTTATGAAGTGCACCCTGGATCGTGAAGATTGTGTTGGTCTTGTGCCCCTCTGTCTTCTTACCTCACGTCTTGAATCTCGGGACGAGATTTTTGTTTAGTGGGGGTGAGTTGTCACAGCCCTAGATCTCTGTTTGTAATTAGTTGCATCTTCATCCATGTCATCATGTTTAAATTTCAGTTAAACTTGAAATGGGGATGCTTAAACCCTAGCACCAAATGAATTCAACTAGGGTCAAAATAAAATCTTTTTCATTGAACTCAAAATGCCCTCTAAAAATGTTCAACATTTCTGGTTTGAGGTGTAAGCATCTACCAAAAATGGTTTATATTTTTGCAGGACATATTGGGCTCTGAATTAAATCATACTCTATTTGCATTTGGGCATTTAAACGCTATAAAATATTTTAAATGCTCAAATAATCATAAACTAAAATGTTTACTGTTGGATATATTCTAAACAGTAGCCATGATTAGTTTCATGATTTTTGGATCTGTTTAAGTATTTTATATAAAGCCCTAAAGACTACAGAATAATAGAAAACAGAAACAATAAATAGAAGAGAGAGAGGGATTTTACCTGGGCCACTTACCTGGCCGCAACCCACCTGGCAGGCCCAGCACTATGCTGGCCCATGCCAGCCAGCTGCTTCGTCCTCGCCAGGCAGGCACAGAGGTGACGCCGACGAGCGCGAGCTCGCCACGGCGCCACCTGCTTGCCGCCCGCGCCCCTGGACACATGGGTGAGCTCCACGTTGCCGCCCCGACCCCGCAGACACCTCACTCTCTCCCTGCCTCGCCTCCTTCGCTCTCTCTCCCGAAGCAGAGCGAAGCCGTCGCCGTCGTTCACTGCCACCGCGTCCACCGTTCTCCCCTCGCCTCCCCGTGATGTACAAGACCTCCGACGCGACGCCCTCGCCCTCCCCACCGAGCCACGCTTCGCCGGAGTCCCTGCATCGCCACCATCTGGTCGTCTTCAACCTCGGTACCCGCCGGACGCCGTTCGTCGATTCGCCGTCTCCCGAGCGTCCCCGAGCCCGCTAACCATCCCTACGGATCCGCTGTGAGCTCCTGCCCTTTCTCCCCCTCTCCGTTTGCCTTCTTGTGCACCACAGCGACCACACCGAGCTCGGCCGCACCCGCCGCCGCCACCGCACGTCGCCGTCGTGGCCACAGCCACGTTGGCTTGATTCCGAGCGCGTCACCGTGCTCAGCACATCACCAGGAGGCCATAGCACCCAGCCGTTCGCCCCGCCGTGCCCCACAGCACCATTCCCAACCTCGCCCGAACTCCGGCGACCGCCAAGGTCGTCGCCGGCGACATTTCCGGCCATCCCAGCATCTCCCTCCGCCGTCGATTTGGTCGCCGGAGGAGGAATTCCGAATGCCTCCGCCATCTCTGGCCTCGTCGGCGACTCGACGCCGGTGGGTTTGACCCGCTGACCGTTGACTGGGTGGGCCCAGTTTGACCCCCTGGGTCACTGACGTGTGGGCCACCCTTGTTAGTTATTACTTAGGTTAGTTTAGCGCTAATTAACCTAGATTAGTGCTTAACCTAACTAACTCTGTTTAGTTAGTTAACTAACCACTGACACGAGGGTCCCACAGGTCAGGTTTGACCTGGCCGACCCAGTTGACCGCTGACATCACAGTGACGTCATGCTGACGCAGTAAGTCATTTTCTGGATTTAAGTTAATTCAGGAAATTCCAGAAATAGTGCTAACTTCTAAAAATCATAGAAATTCAACCGTAACTCCAAATCAAACAAATTATATATGAAAAATGATCAGAAAAATCCAATCTATCCATCTGTACCATTTTCATGCATGTTAGAACAACTTACACCTGCTGATCAGGTCAAATCAATTAAATGGCATTTAAACTCTCACATATGGAGTTTGAATTTGAACCTAGTGTTCAAACCAACCCCATTTAACTTGTTGCTAGATGCATTAGGCCAATCAACAGCATATTGCCATGTCATCTTCATGCATCATATTGTTGCATGGCATTGATTGTGTTTCTCTTTGTTTGTCGGTGTTTGTCCCCTCTCAGTAGACGACGTACCGACGATGAGTTCGATGACACCGATGAAGAACTATATTATCTTCAGAAGTGCCAGGCAAGCAAAACCCCCTTGTTCATTCCGATACAATCCTACTCTCTCGCTCCTGCTCTCTTCTACTGCATTAGGACAACAACGATTCAACTGTTAGTTGCTGCGGTAGCTGAACCCCTTTATCCTCTACATGACCTGTCATTGCCACAGTAAATAGATGAAACCCACTAGCATGAGTAGGAGTTGTTTGAGCCCTGTTGTGCCTACTCATTCATGCTTGTTTGTCATGCCTGCTACTGCTTAGAGTTGAGTCAGGTCTGATTCATCGGGGTGAATCAGAGGTGTGTGAACATGTCCTACTATGTGTGAGCTAAGTGTGTGAACACGATTTGGTAAAGGTAGCGGTGAGAGGCCATGTAGGAGTACATGGTGGGTTGTCTCATTGCAGCCGTCCTCAGGAACTGAGTTCTGTGTTTGTGATCCATGAAACAGTTACTACCATGCATTGGGCCCGAAACCAATGGACCCTCTCAGCTTCTTAATCACCCTTGTCCTCTGTCCAGGAGTTGCAAGTAGTTTCTGGTGTTTGTAGTATGCTGGAGGCCGTGGGCAGCGCTGACCAGAGGGGTGGGCTGTGATGCGGTAGGCATGTGGCACGGTGTACCGAGCACCTGTTTGGTGTCTCGGGAACCCTACACACATCGTTTGGGGCTGTGAGTGAAACTCCGGCCGGATCTCCTCGCGGATGGAACCCGAATAGGCGATAAACCTGGACTAGAGACTTGAGTGTTTAGGTAGGTCGTGGCCGACACCCTCGTTGGGCTTCCGCTTGAAGGTTGCCGAGTACATGTCGTGTAAACGGCGGTAAGTGGTGAGAGCGTGTGTGAAGAAGTACACCCCTGCAGGGTTAACATCATCTATTCGAATAGCCGTGTCCGCGGAAAAGGACTTCTGGGTTGCCTGTACAGTTCATAGACAAGTGAAAGTGGATACTCTAAAATACGCAAGATAAGCGTGAGTGCTATGGATGGCGTTCTCGTAGGGAGACGGGAGCGGATCCATAGTGGTGTATTGATATGGTGAATATGTGGACTCGTGTGCGCCACCTCAAAAGAGTTACTTGCAGTCGTAGTTCAGGATAGCCACCGAGTCAAAGCTGGCTTGCTGCAGTTAAACCCCACCATCCCCTTGATTGATAATGATGCATATGTAGTTAGTTCTGATGTAAGTCTTGCTGGGTACATTTGTACTCACGTTTGCCTATTTTATGTTTTTGCAGAGAGACTTCAGTCTCACTAGTAGTTCCGCGTGGACTTCGACGTTTAGCTTGTTACCTCAGCTACGATCTTGTGCCCTCGGCAGGATCTAGTAGATAGTCAGGCTTCTCAGCCTTTTTCATTTGTAGATGTCTGTACTCAGACATGTTAAGCTTCCGCTTGTGCTTTGACTTGTATGCTCTGAATGTTGGGTCGTGAGACCCATGTTTGTAATATCTCGCTCCTCGGAGCCTAATGAATACATACTTGAGTCGTAGAGTTATGTTGTGATGCCATGTTGTATTTACACATATCGAGCATATTGTGTGTATGTTTGAAATGCTTGGTATGTGTGGGATCTGACTATCTAGTTGTTTATCCTTAGTAGCCTCTCTTACCGGGAAATGTCTCCTAGTGCTTCCACTGAGCCATGGTAGCTTGCTACTGCTCCGGAACACTTAGGCTGGCCGGCATGTGTCCTTCTTCGTTCCTGTGTCTGTCCCTTCGGGGAAATGTCACGCGATGAATACCGGAGTCCTGTTAGCCCGCTACAGCCCGGTTCACCGGAGTCCTGCTAGCCCAGTGCTACAGCCTGGATTCACTCGCTGATGACCGACACGTTCGATGTTGGGTCATGGATGCCTGTCCCTGTAAGTTTGTGCCACTTTGGGTTTACGACTAGCCATGTCAGCCCGGGCTCCTTATCATATGGATGCTAGCGACACTATCATATACGTGTGCCAAAAGGCGCAAACGGTCCCGGGCAAAGGTAAGGCGACACCCGTGGGAATACCGTGCGTGAGGCCGCAAAGTGATATGAGGTGTTACATGCTAGATCGATGTGGCATTGAGTCGGGGTCCTGACAGCTTTGGTATCAGAGCTTGACTGCCTGTAGGATTACCAAGCCAAACTGGTCGAAGTTGAGTCTAGAAATTCTTTAGTTATATAAGGGAATTGATTGTGGGATGGAACGTAAGGCTCTTTTTACTCCTTATACCTCATGGCCTTCTGATCTGAGTCATCCTCTTCTCTTCTACGGGGTTTAGGAACTAGGCTTCTCATCTATCTACTAGGATGACGAGTTTCTATGTTAGAGACTTATAGGATTGATAGTTTCAAGCCTCAATTCAGTTTCTACTACTTTTTAGTATGTTCTCAGTTGAACCAGAACCTTGATATGATGTTGTTAAGTGACTATGCAAATCCTTGTGAATGTCTCAAATCTTTTCTGAGCATTTACAGCCGTTATGCTGTCCGAGTCATCCCAGGTCTCTGAATAGTCTGATGCATTTGCAAATCCTTTCTTTCCGTTCCCGATGTCCTTTATGGTCAGAATAAGCACACTAACCGGTGCGTTGAGGTAATTTATTGCCTTGACATATATGTTGGAGCTATTATTATGACCCTAGGTGTTTTAGGGAGTCACCTAGTAATTTAGCCATGTTATGTGTTCCCAGTGTGATGATTCTGGCCTTTATTCTCGAAAGCATCCCGTGATGCCATTTAGTTAGTAGGTAATCTACTTCTGGGTTTTGAACCCAAGACTCACCCTACTTACTTCATGTTGATAGTAATTGCTAGCTCCCTTAGGTTATTAGTAACCTTTGCGTTAGTCCTCGAGGTCCGTGGTATTCCCTTCTTCCAAATACTATGAACCACTTATGGCAGAAGTTTGTTGGATCAAAAGATCACAACAGGAGTGCCCTCGATGAGTTCCCCATTATATATTATGACTCTGCCAATCCTACCTCTCTGCATGGGTTATCCGGAAGAAATATGTTGAATTTGTTCGGCATACTAATCCATGTCTCCACAACTCGAAAAGGATATATGTCCCCTTGAGTTGTCCCTCTTCATTTGTATTCCGACCATCGTCTATCAATTGATAGTCGGGAGTAATGGTGCATCTGTGTTATCGATGCTTATTACTCTTGTGGTCCGTCAAGCCACTCTATTCTGAAATGACTAGGAGAAACAAACTCCAGTACCTTGTCTATTTCCAGGATTGGGTCAAAGTAGTTGTGCTCCACAGATCAAATTGCTAATCCAGCTTTTGTTCTGCTCTACCTTGGAGTATTACCATCCTTATATTAAGACTGTCATGAGAATTGCGCTAGCTCTTATGAATTCTTGACGCAGTAATACTTCTTGCCATCATTGTTCATTCCTCGGTTTCCGTGTTATTGTAACCGGAATGTCAACAAGTGAATTGTGGTATGTGAAATCAATACTGCTAGCAACTCCGTTGCTTGGTAGTTAAATGGACGATAACCTCATTCTTAGCATGTTGATTATTGAATCGTCACCCTAAGGTTGATTGTGCTACCTAGTCCTTATTTCCTGGTGCACTCCTCAATTGATGAGTTAGGATTTTGTTTAGTCCTTGCTCATTTGATCATATCGTCTTGCCCTGAAAAGCAAGATTGTTCTTGAGTTTAGTAACATATCGACGGTTCGTGATTTTTCGAATATCCTCTCGGAAGTATCACCAGGTCGTCACCTGACTAATATGTAGAGCTCATGATCAAGTTGGTTTCTTGTAAACCACCCCTTCTCCAAGAATCTGTGTTGAATATCCCTGAGCTAGTTGGTTGAGCTAGACAACAACTTGGAGAGTTGGAAGATAAAAGCTTGTCTGACTTAGTTCATGTTAAGGGATATCTTCTTGTGTGTGTGTGTTGAAGAAAGATGATATCTCCATCGATTGGTCCTTGTGATCAGTTGTTGGATCTATTGTCTTGTCAAAACTTTGATTTGAGTATGGGCTATCGTCAAGTCAAAACAGAACCAATGATGTTCGTAATGTTGTCTTACTCATGGTTGATCCCTCGAGCATACACCATTCCATCTTTTGGTCTGACCAATACTATCACCTTTTTCACATAATGGCGGAATTCCAGTGATATGGAAATTTTGATGAGTTGTTGTTGAGCCCATTAGCAAAATTTTATCTCCTCCATAGTTCATGATGAACATCAAGCTAGTGTTGGAAACTTGTGTAAGCATTATCTTCGTGTTCCGTTCATGAGGTATATGTTCAGATGAAAGAAGTGACTTCCTCTAGTTCACGGTACTTTGTGTAAGTTGCCGCCGTGAATTCGATAAAGTCAATGTTGCTTCCTTAGAATCATCCCAAGTTAGTCACACTTGTGCAAAGTATACTATGGTTTGGCAGATTAATTACCTCCACTCCATATGTATTCTTTTCTGTAGCACACCAAGCCACTGATTGATTTGTTCAAGGAGAAGAAGCTCCTTCTTAAGAGTATACCCTATGCAAGGACTTCGATATCCTCGATGATGGTTCCCCACCGGAACTCGGTAGTGTTTTATTGTAAGACTACCATGGGATCATGTTTGTCTGGGACAACGTGTTCACATGTTTGTAGCAGAACCAGCTCATGTTTTGGAGCTTGCTATCGTAGTTCAATTCCCGAGAATCACGCAACATCATCTCGTCGGTTTGTGTTGCAAACTTTCATTTTTCTTTCTAGACTCGATGAGTCTAGATTATTCTGACACCAACCAGATCTGAATCTCAGGCAGATATGATGGTTGGAACGTTTCCCAAGAATTATAATATTGGTCTTTCTGTAACTGGTAAAGTGGATGTCATGGCCAACACACCCAACCGGAAGACCTGTTATTGTAGTATCTTGATTGAGAAAGTTGGCCACCTCCCCATAGGGATTTCGCAGGATTTACTCCTTAGTTGTCCCTTATGGATTCTTGTGCTCCCGAAGTTTGACCTTTATTTGATGTTCTAGATACCAAACCATATCTATGAATGGGATACGCTAGTGCATCAAGGAGATCATTAGAAGCGGAGTGCTAGATGTCTCTCGGTCGATCATCCAGATTTTGTCCCCTTGGTCTCGCTAAGGTGAAATCTGAGAAAGTGTTATCTTCCTTTGCACCCGCATCATCCATCACTATTCCTCATGGTAGTATGTTGTGTTGCCAGGATCCTTGACACGGATGTTGGTAAAACCTTGATGAATATGGAAATGCTCAAGTTCTTGAGAGCACGCGCAAGCACTATATGTTATCATCGGCACTAACTGGGAATGCTCCCAGTTTGCTCGGTTATGCTATAACCATTCCAATAGTGGAATTATTCTACTGTTGAGTTTCTCCCCAGTTACTAGAATCATTCCCAGCATTTGCATTTTATCCCCAACTTGCACCATCATTGCGTCATTATACCATGGGTTCCATCCATCTCCGATGATAAGCAAATCATCCCTTGTGTTGTCTTCAACAAGGTAATCCACATCATCCATTCTGGCCCGAGAATGTCATTCTTTCGCGCTCTTTCAAATGATCATTTGTGTTTTGCCTTAAGATGGTATAAAGAGTTTCAATGATCTCTGAATCAAAGGTAATTCTTTTGCCACTTAAAGGGGATATATTCTACGAGTCACCTCTCCTAAGGTGCACCGTTATGGAATCATGGCAATTATTTTCGTCGCCACCTTGACACCATCCACCATATTTCTAAGCGTGGAATCGTTGCCCACCAAATCAAACCCCGTCGTTGTTCTTTCACCCCTCTCGATGTGTTTTGTGTCTCAACTCGAGATGTTTCAACATCTCATTCCGTGAGTTGATTTGGTATAGCTCGATCTTCGCGAAGATCAATCCTTCTAGAGTTTCCTCCTCCTCTCGTTGTCATGTTGGTAGGAGTTCCTGGAGCAAGACATCAAGTTAATGATGGTGGTCGAATCAACGTTCTTATGAAGTGCACCCTGGATCGTGAAGATTGTGTTGGTCTTGTGCCCCTCTGTCTTCTTACCTCACGTCTTGAATCTCGGGACGAGATTTTTGTTTAGTGGGGGTGAGTTGTCACAGCACTAGATCTCTGTTTGTAATTAGTTGCATCTTCATCCATGTCATCATGTTTAAATTTCAATTAAACTTGAAATGGGGATGCTTAAACCCTAGCACCAAATGAATTCAACTAGGGTCAAAATAAAATCTTTTTCATTGAACTCAAAATGCCCTCTAAAAATGTTCAACATTTCTGGTTTGAGGTGTAAGCATCTACAAAAAATGGTTTATATTTTTGCAGGACATATTGGGCTCTGAATTAAATCATACTCTATTTGCATTTGGGCATTTAAATGCTATAAAATATTTTAAATGCTCAAATAATCATAAACTAAAATGTTTACTGTTGGATATATTCTAAACAGTAGCCATGATTAGTTTCATGATTTTTGGATCTGTTTAAGTATTTTATATAAAGCCCTAAAGACTACAGAATAATAGAAAACAGAAACAATAAATAGAAGAGAGAGAGGGATTTTCCCTGGGCCACTTACCTGGCCGCAACCCACCTGGCAGGCCCAGCACTGTGCTGGCCCATGCTAGCCAGCTGCTTTGTCCTCGCCAGGTAGGCACAGAGGTGACGCCGACGAGCGTGAGCTCGCCACGGCGCCACCTGCTTGCCGCCCGCACCCCTGGACACATGGGTGAGCTCCACGTTGCCACCCCGACCACGCAGACACCTCACTCTCTCCCTGCCACGCCTCCTTCGCTCTCTCTCCCGAAGCAGAGCGAAGCCGTCGCCGCCGTTCACTGCCACCACGTCCACCGTTCTCCCCTCACCTCCCCGTGATGTACAAGACCTCCGACGCAACGCCCTCGCCCTCCCCACCGAGCCACACTTCGCCGGAGTCCCTGCATCGCCACCATCTGGTCGTCTTCAACCTCGGTACCCTCCGGACGCCGTTCGTCGATTCGCCGTCTCCCGAGCGTCCCCGAGCCCGCTAACCATCCCTACGGATCCGCTGTGAGCTCCTGCACTTTCTTCCCCTCTCTGTTTGCCTTCTTGTGCACCACAACGACCACACCGAGCTCGGCCGCACCCGCCGCCGCCACCGCACGTCGCCGTCGTGGACACAGCCACGTTGGCTTGATTCCGAGCGCGTCACCGTGCTCAGCACATCACCAGGAGGCCGTAGCACCCAGCCGTTCGCCCCGCCGTGCCCCACGGCACCATTCCCAACCTCACCCGAACTCCGGCGACCGCCAAGGTCGTCGTCGGCGACATTTCCAGCCATCCCAGCATCTCCCACCGCCACCACTCGACGCGTGCAAGCTCCAACTCCACGTAGCCGCCCTCCGCCGTTGATTTGGTCGCCGGAGGAGGAATTCCGAATGCCTCCGCCGTCTATGGCCTCGCCGGCGACTCGATGCCGGTGGGTTTGACCCACTGACCGTTGACTGGGTGGGCCCAGTTTGACCCCCTGGGTCACTGACGTGTGGGCCACCCTTGTTAGTTATTACTTAGGTTAGTTTAGTGCTAATTAACCTAGATTAGTGCTTAACCTAACTAACTATGTTTAGTTAGTTAACTAACCACTGACACGAGGGTCCCACAGGTCAGGTTTGACCTGGCTGACCCAGTTGACCGCTGACATCACAGTGACGTCATGCTGACACAGTAAGTCATTTTCTGGATTTAAGTTAATTCAGGAAATTCCAGAAATAGTGCTAACTTCTAAAAATCATAGAAATTCAACCATAACTCCAAATCAAACAAATTATATATGAAAAATGATCAGAAAAATCCAATCTATCCATCTGTACCATTTTCATGAATGTTAGAACAACTTACACCTGCTGATCAGGTCAAATCAATTAAATGGCATTTAAACTCTCACATATGGAGTTTGAATTTGAACCTAGTGTTCAAACCAACCCTATTTAACTTGTTGCTAGATGCATTAGGCCAATAAACAACATATTGCCATGTCATCTTCATGCATCATATTGTTGCATGGCATTGATTGTGTTTCTCTTTTGTTTGTCGGTGTTTGTTCCCTCTCAGTAGACGACGTACCGACGATGAGTTCGATGACACCGATGAAGAACTATATTATCTTCAGAAGTGCCAGGCAAGCAAAACCCCCTTGTTCATTCTGATACAATCCTACTCTCTCGCTCCTGCTCTCTTCTACTGCATTAGGACAACAACGATTCAACTGTTACTTGCTGCGGTAGCTGAACCCCTTTATCCTCTGCATGACCTGTCATTGCCACAATAAATAGATGAAACCCACTAGCATGAGTAGGAGTTGTTTGAGCCCTGTTGTACCTACTCATTCATGCTTGTTTGTCATGCCTGCTACTGCTTAGAGTTGAGTCAGGTCTGACTCATCGGGGGTGAATCAAAGGTGTGTGAACATGTCCTACTATGTGTGAGCTAAGTGTGTGAACACGATTTGGTAAAGGTAGCGGTGAGAGGCCATGTAGGAGTACATGGTGGGTTGTCTCATTGCAGCCGTCCTCAGGAACTGAGTTCTGTGTTTGTGATCCATGAAACAGTTACTACCACACATTGGGCCCGAAACTAATGGACCCTCTCAGCTTCTTAATCACCCTTGTCCTCTGTCCAGGAGTTGCAAGTAATTTCTGGTGTTTGTAGTATGCTGGAGGCCGTGGGCAGCGCTGACCGGAGGGGTGGGATGTGATGCGGTAGGCACGTGGCACGGTGTACCGAGCGCTCATTTGGTGTCTCGGGAACCCTGCACACATCGTTTGGGGCTGTGAGCGAAACTCCGGCCGGATCTCCTCGCGGATGGAACCCAAATAGGCGATAAACCTGGACTAGAGACTTGAGTGTTTAGGTAGGTCGTGGCCGACACCCTCGTTGGGCTTCCGCTTGAAGGTTGCCGAGTACATGTCGTGTAAACGACGGTAAGTGGTGAGAGCGTGTGTGAAGAAGTACACCCCTGTAGGGTTAACATCATCTATTCGAATAGCCGTGTCCGCGGAAAAGGACTTCTGGGTTGCATGTATAGTTCATAGACAAGTGAAAGTGGATACTCTAAAATACGCAAGATAAGCATGAGTGCTATGGATGGCGTTCTCGTAGGGAGACGGGAGCGGATCCATAGTGGTTTATTGATATGGCGAATATGTGGACTCGTGTGCGCCACCTCAAAAGAGTTACTTGCAGTCGTAGTTCAGGATAGCCACCGAGTCAAAGCTGGCTTGCTGCAGTTAAACCCCACCATCCCCTTGATTGATAATGATGCATATGTAGTTAGTTCTGATGTAAGTCTTGCTGGGTACATTTGTACTCACGTTTGCCTATTTTATGTTTTTGCAGAGAGACTTCAGTCTCACTAGTAGTTCCGCGTGGACTTCAACGTTTAGCTTGTTACCTCAGCTACGATCTTGTGCCCTCGGCAGGATCTAGTATATAGTTAGGCTTCTCAGCCTTTTTCATTTATAGTTGTCTGTACTCAGACATGTTGAGCTTCCACTTGTGTTTTGACTTGTGTGCTCTGAATTTTGGGTCGTGAGACCCATGTTTGTAATATCTCGCTCCTCGGAGCCTAATGAATACATACTTGAGTCATAGAGTTATGTTGTGATGCCATGTTGTATTTACACATATCGAGCATATTGTGTGTATGTTTGAAATGCTTGGTATGTGTGGGATCTGACTATCTAGTTATTTATCCTTAGTAGCCTCTCTTACCGGGAAATGTCTCCTAGTGCTTCCACTGAGCCATGGTAGCTTGCTACTGCTCCGGAACACTTAGGCTGGCCGGCATGTGTCCTTCTTCGTTCCTGTGGCTGTCCCTTCGAGGAAATGTCACGCGATGAATACCGGGGTCCTGTTAGTCCGCTACAGCCCAGCTCACCGGAGTCCTGCTAGCCCAGTGCTACAGCCTGGATTCACTCGCTGATGACCGACACGTTCGATGCTGGGTCATGGATGCCTGTCCCTGTAAGTTTGTGCCACTTTGGGTTTACAACTAGCCATGTCAGCCCGGGCTCCTTATCATATGGATGCTAGCGACACTATCATATACGTGTGCCAAAAGGCGCAAACGGTCCCGGGCAAAGGTAAGGCGACACCCGTGGGAATACCGTGTGTGAGGCCGCAAAGTGATATGACGTGTTACATGCTAGATCGATGTGGCATTGAGTCGGGGTTCTGACAGAAGATCACTTTAGTCAGCATATGATGTACTTCTTGTCCCCCTTCAAATCCGGTCGTTGTGGGATCCCTTCCCGCCAACATTTGGGAAAAGGACCAAGGCCACTATAAATTGGACTTAGCCACCACCATAGAAGGGGGAGAGAGATCCGAACGGAGTGAAGCCATTCCTCCTTTACCAGCTTTCTTGAGCCCAAGAACACCTCACCTCCTGAGGCTGTTCATCCATTGTACTAGTTCATCCTCTGCCCCTCAAGGTAATCGACCAGAAAGCTGGAGTAGGGTACTACACCACAAGGTGGCCCGAACCAGGATAAATTGTTGTGTCTCTCAGTCCCTTTGAGCTCGACGCGCTAGGCTGTGAGGATCATGAGTAGGCTGGCTGGGTAGGTTGAGATCTCCGAAGGCACCCAGAGCTTGAACCTATCAAGGGTTTGCGGAACCCGAAATCCGACAGCTTATGGTTTCACGATCTCTTTTCCGTTTGCTTTATGGTTCTGCGTCGGCAGGGCCGACCCCGCGCCTACCTCAGGCAGCGCTGGGTCATCCGGATTGCCAGGACAAGGCCAGGGGGTGAGGGGCTACGTGGCCAGTTAGGCTCCTGAGACACGATGCTCAGGAGTCCCCCTTGACGTGCAAACAACTTGGGAAAGGAGGTGCAAGGGCAAGCCTCTGCGTTCTGCGTCGACAGGGCCCGACCCTGATCATACCTCAGCCACCATTGGGTCATTTGGATCACCAGGACGGAACCAAGGGGTGAGGGGCTATGTGTCCAGTTAGGATCTTGAGACGCGATGCTTAGGAGTTCCCCTTGATGTACAAATGACTTGGGAAGGGAGGGACGCGAGTTAGGCCTTTGTGTTCTGCATCGGTAGGGCCCAGCCCCGCACGTACCTGAGCCGCCGCTGGGTTGTCCGGATCACCAGGACAAGGCCAGGGGTGAGGGGCTAAGTGGATAGTTAGGCTCCTGAGACGTGATGTTTAGAAGTCCCCCTTGACGTATGAACAGACCATCATACCTTTTCTCACCGAGCGCTCGCTTGGGAGGGGCACGTGAATACCAGGTCCATGGGCCCTGGCAGGGTGGCATATGCCAGGCGTGACCTGAGCGTAGCCCCGTACCTAGCCCGCTCGTACTACCCTCCCAAGCGAGAGCAGCGCGGTGAGGGTAAGTACTGAGCCCGGAGGCTCCCTGAGGTTGGCGCAGCTGTGCGGCTACCCTCTGTTGTCTATCACCAGTGCAGAGCATGGCGCTTCCGCTCTTGCACAGGCATAGCCGCTCCTCGGCAGTGTCGACTGCCAGTGCGGAGCATGGTGCTTCCACTGGTGCGTGGGAGGGGGCTCCTCTGAGGAGAGCCCCCGGGGCGTGTACAGCCCCGCCCTGACACGTGGCTTGCACGGCAGGGCTAGAGGAGGTGTGTATGGGCACTCATGAGCCAGCGCGGGACTCACGAGGACCTACCTCAAGGTGGGTTGCACCTGAATTTGATTGGGAACACTTGTGTCAATCCCGCAAGATGGTTAGGCAACCTGTGCCGAATGAGTCTCCTGAGGTTATTGCATGAGAAGGCCAAACACCAATGACCCCCGGAGGTGACGTGAACGGGGCCGGCCCACCAGACAGAGCTTAGCTGTTGGGTTTGTCGATGCTGCAGGGCCGGACCCGAGCACAGACACCGTGCCTAGTCTTCTCATGCAAAGGTCCTAAAGAAAAACAACCGGCATGCGGCTCCCGTGGTGGCGAGGCACCAGGTCGCGCGCCCTTACTCGGACGCCCGCAATTAGCTCATGCGAGAACAAGGCGCCAAGGGCCATGGGAGGTGACGTACATGGGGGCTGGCCCGTGAGCTAGAGCTCAGCCTCTTGGGGTTAAGCGATGCTTCAGGGACGGACCCGAGCACAGACGCCATGCCAGTCCTTAATCATGAGGCGGTCGTGGGTGGGCTTGCGAGGGCGTGAGACGTTCTTGGCGATGAGGCGCCAGACATGCAATTGATAATTTTAAGGCAACTCATAGAGGAAGGTAAACTAGTTCTGATAGAAGCAAAATGGATACATGTCGTAGGGAAGGACCCACACAACTTGGGGATAGTGCAGCCCGAGGGGCTTCCCCAAACTAAACAAACTTAAAGATGTCACTTGGCATCGTTGCTGAAGAGATGTCGGGGTAGCAGAACATGCACGATGCTGAAGTCGTTCCTCATGAGCCGCCTTGGCCTTGAGACTCGGGAGGCTCTGGGGGCCTAGTGGGCTCGTGCGGATCCATCTCCATCTCCGCCAGGATCGCCTGGTGCCTAGCCTCCCGAGCTGCTAGGACGTCCCGCATGCGGCGCTGAAAGGCAACAGCCGCGTTCGGCATGCCAAAGGGCATTCAAACGTAGTTTTGAGGGGGACCCTCGCATCGGCCATTACGAGATGGCCAGAAGAGCTGCCGAGATGCGGCCCTGTTGAGCCCTGGGATGTTGATGCAGACGTGGAACTCTTTACACTCTCCAGGACAAGGAGCCACGCCTGGCGGTGGGCGGCGATCGCCCTGCAGAGCCCTTGCCTCCTGAATCTCCTCAACTGCCTTGCTGATGAATTCCTGAGCGCCTGGCACCTCATGCCCTGTGCCTTCTCCTGGGAAGCGTGCGTTGAAGCATGCCTCCACATGGTACCCGAGCACCTCCCTCATGACGTTGCCTAGGTCTGAGGCCCTCCAAAGGAGAGCCCCCGAGCCCAGGCTGAGAGGGGTGCCAGGCGCGCCTTCCTACGCAATAGGTGAAGGCGCCCCATCCATGGACGCGAGGCTCAATGCGGCACTGTCGGGCGATGCCTCCTCACGAGATCCCTAGCCTAGGAGCGGTTTCTTTGTCTTTGGGGCGACCTTAGGAGGGAGGACATCTCCCATGTCTTCAGGGTTCTCAACCACTTCAACTTGGTAGGCGCGCTCAAGAGAGCACACAACGTCCTTTTCCTCGCAGGCGACCGTATGATGCCACCGCTCCCTGGCATCTTGAGGACATTGTAGCCGTGGTGCATCGCCACCATGAACTTGGCCAGCGCTAGGTACCCGAGGATGGCGTTGTATTGCAGTCGAATGTCGGTGGTGTCGAAGTCAATGAGCTCGGTGTGGTAGTTGTTGCGCTGGCCAAAGGTGACAGGGAGGCGGACTTGCCCTATCAGATGCGTGGAGCCGTTGGTCACTCTTGAGAAGGGCTAGGTAGGCTGAAGCTGGTGGTATGGCACTTGGAGCCTGTTGAATGTCTGGACCGAGAGAACTTTGAGCCCTGCTCCACCATCGATGAGGGTCTTGGTGACGAGCATGTTGCTGATGATGGGCGAGCAGAGCATTGGGAGCGCGCCAGCTATGGCCGCGCACTTGAGCTGGTGGGAGGAGTTGAAGGTGATGGCATACTTGGACCACCTGAGCGGGTGTGTCACTTCGAGCTTGGGGAGCGCTGCGTTCACCTCCCGCGCGAACTGCTTGAGGACGTGGTGAGAGTAAATCTAAGAATGGGTGGGTAACCAAACCAAACCTGAACTGAACCCACGTGATGACGTTTTGGAAACTGAACCAAACTAACCCCACGTAATTAACATTGTCACCCAGACCAAACTAAACCACATGGAAAATTCCCCAAAACCAAACTAACCCATTCTAGGAACTATGGTTTTAGCTTATGGTTCTCAGTTCCCCACCCATACATGTATAGCTCATTATATGAACGATCCTCCTCTTGATAGCTAAAAACATAGCACCAGCTTAATAATATGTACAGACATTGCACTTGACAGCTTACATATTCTGCACTACCCACACTTAAATTGATGAACACTTGACAGCTTCATAACATGTATTAGTACAAAACGCAGATTCTGAAGCACAAATATTACACTTGACAACTTACATATTCTGCTTTACCAACACTTTAAGTACAGAGGTAATAACAAACGGAGCTGAATTAAGGGTGATAATTGATTCCAAGCCGGAATTGCCTTACGCCATCTGCCAACGATGGATGTCACCGAGTTCTCATGGCGGCAGTAGTCAGCCTGTACCTTGATCTGAAAAGACACAATTTTTAGAACTTATGAGGATACTCTCTCTATGAACCCTACACTGCAGGATTGAGTGCATGCTTCAGAAACAGGGGAAGCAAATATAATGGGAATTGGGAAACAACAAAAAATTAAGGAGCAAGGCAAAGGTTAGTCCATTATCAGGGTGGTAGTCTGAATGAGTGGGTGTATGCATCTCTGCCATGTTTCTTTCAGTAAACAAGAGAGCAGATGTCATATTATTTACTAGAGCGATGCCTGCCTGCACATCCTTACTAAAATATGGCAGATGCTCATTCAATTCCAGAGTGTAGTGCACTTCCATCAACAATCTATATCTTATGATGAAAATTTCATGGGTTCAACTAAGTCAACTAAGAAGAAGATTCAGACATAGACTAAGATTCGGACTAAATTCAGACTAAGATTCAGACTAAATTAAGGAATAAGATTCAGACAAAGGGGAGGGAGGTGGGGATCTGGAGGCAGTGACCTCGAGGAGGCGCTCGCGGGCTCGTTGTAGATGAGCCAGATGGCGCAGGCGCCGCCGACCTCGACGAACTTCACTTAGGAGGCACCCATGTAGGAGGTGGAGGCTTTGATCCTCCCGTCCGCTATGTCGCCCCTCGCCCGGGTGCATGACGATGATGGGTCAGCCAGCGCAGTGCAGGCCCCGGTTAACGGCGGCCGGATGATGCCCGCCGCCGCCCACCAGGATGTCGAGGAGGGGGCGTGGAAGGTGAGCAGGAGGAGTAGGGGGGCACTCATATGTGAAGGGAGGGGCAGAGGGCGTAGGCTGACGAGGTGTGACGACGACGAGACGGTGGTTGGCGGCCGGTGGTGCTGGCGTCGTGGCGGCGGTAGAGGGCTCGACCGCTTGGGAATTAGTAGGTTAGCTCGACAGGCGACAGCTTGACCCCTCGATGGCTTGATGGTTTTTTTTCTTTCTTAGTTGCGCTCCGGGGCGAGGAACCGTGTTGAAACCCATAGTTTTCAGTGGTTAGAGCATTACTAGTAGAACCCTCAAACCCTCAAACCCTCACTAGCGTTTTAAGGGTCCAAAAATGATCTTTTTGTGCACTTTTATGGGTTAAAAAACAGAGCCAAAGATTAGAACCCTCAAACCCAACCCTTATAACGGAATATTCCCCATGAACGACGTTGTCGTTGCACGCGGGAGGTCGACGGGGTGGCCGCCGGCGACGGGGGCGACTAACAGCGGCGGTCGCGGGCGTGGGCGCGGGAGTTGGGAGGATTTTTCCCTCCCGCGCGAGTATAACCGCCAAATGAGGGTTGGGGTAGGTTTTGCTCCCCAACCCTTACTTTTGAGGATTGGGAGAGGGTTTGAGGGTTGGACCTTCATAAAAATTTGAGGGTTTGAGGGTTAAGGGGTTTTAGTCTACGACTTTTCTTCGACGAAAACTGTAAAAAAGCAGTTATTTTTAGGGATTTGAAGGTTTGAGGGCTCTACTAGTAATTCTCTTAGGCCCAAAGTCCTTGAGCCTGTAACCAGTTAAACCCAAACTGGTTTTTCTATATATCCCAACCAAACTTGAACCAAAAAAAGTTCAACCCACTAAAACCTCAACCAATTAAGCCTAGAGTAAAAACCAAAATGTTATAACCAGTTTATTTTTAAATTTCTCAGATTTAGGTGAGAGGCCTGGGCCTGGGAGCCGCCCAAGATGTAGGCGATGGCATGAGGCTCCTAGAAGCCTGATACGTCTCCAACGTATCTATAATTTTTGATTGTTCCATGCTATTATATTACCCTTTTTGGATGTTTATGGGCTTTACTTTACACATTTATATCATTTTCGGGACTAACCTACTAACCGGAGGCCCAGCCCATATTGCTGTTTTTTGCCTATTTCAGTATTTCAAAGAAGACGAATATCAAACGGAGTCCAAACAGAATGAAACCTTCGAGAGCGTGATTTTTGGAACAAACGTAATCTAGAGGACTTGGAGTGCAAGTCAAGAAGCGATCGAGGCAGCCACAAGGGTGGAGGGCGCGCCCACCCCTACAGGATGCGCCCCTCCTGTTTCGTGGGCCCCTCGGGCGGCCACTGACCTACTTCTTCCTCCTATATATACCCACATACCCCAAAAACATCCAGGGAGACAACGAAAAACAATTTCCGCCGCCGTAACCTTCTGTATCCGTGAGATCCCGTCTTGGAGCCTTTGTTGGCGCTCCACCGGAGGGGGAATCGACCACGGAGGGCTTCTACATCAACACCATAGCCCCTCCGATGAGTTGTGAGTAGTTTAGCACAGACCTTCGGGTCCATAGTTATTAGCTAGATGGCTTCGTCTCTCTTTTTGGATCTCAATACCATGTTCTCCCCCACTCTTGTGGAGATCTATTCGATGTAACTCTTTTTGCGGTGTGTTTGTCGAGATCCGATGAATTGTGGGTTTATGATCAAGTTTATCTATGAGAAATATTTCAATCTCCTCTTAATTCTTTTATGTATGATTGAGTTATCTTTGCAAGTCTCTTCGAATTATCAGTTTGGTTTGGCCAACTAGATTGATCTTTCATGCCATGGGAGAAGTGCTTAGCTTTGGGTTCAATCTTATGGTGTCCTTACCCAGTGACAATAGGGGTTGGGTCACGACCGGTTTTCCAATAAAAATATTTATTGAAAAGCCAATCTTTTAAGTCCAGTATGAGAGAAATCCTCCACACTGGCAGACAAATTCTTGATACAATAAGCCAGTAGCATAAAATATATTACAGGGTCGAACTACGGTTGCTCAACCAAATTATTACAAGAACGCCAATAATCATACATAATGGCGGACAGAACACAGTGGTGTGGAGACATACTACTGACTCAAGGATAGGCTGGTGGTGGAAAAACACAACGGGGAGAGAAATACAAGACTCTACGTCTATCATCTCATCAAGCGTCGAGGAGAGGCTCGATGAATTTATTTGGTAGCGGAAGCGGATATAAAACAGTGGCCAAATCCAGGGTCGCACAAGACTGACTGGGACTCCTCTAAGTGTCGGGCTCGCTATCGAACTCTTCATCCATGAAATCGCCTTCGTCAGCATCTGGCCAAATCAACAAGCCAGTGAGTACTTTGAAAGTACTCGCAAGACAGTTCGGACGTAAGATATAACAAATGCATGCATGGATGCAACATGATTAATTCCTTAATGCGCAATAAATAAAACTGGCATAACGAGTAAGTAAAAAGGGAAAACGGCGGTAGTCCGCCTGAAATTCCACAGAACATAAATAAGGACCGATCGGGTGTCTGAAGCGACGCCTCGAAAGGTGAACAAATAAAAATAAGGAAAATGATGCCACAGTTGGGCATCTTAGCGACACCACATAAAGGGCTTTAAAACAAATGCCACAGTCGGACGTCTGAGCGACATCGCAGAAAGGGCTTTAAAAGAAATGCCACAGTCGGACGTCTGAGCGACATCACATAAAGGGCTTTAAAAAGAAATGCCACAGTCGGACGTCTGAGCGACATCACATAAAGGGCTTTTATTCACAAGTAAATAATACTCATAATAAACTTTCAATTCATGAAACAAACGGGTTAGTCCATCCACAGGAGTGATCATTTAACCGGACTTAGCACTCATGCGATTCACCGGAGTCTCTGTCATCAAAGCTGACAATTGATTAGGATAAGAAGGAACGAAACTTGACATGGAAGAGATGATTTGGAGGAATATATGACTCTGCAGAGTTTGTACAAAATTTTTCCCACAGTCAACGGATTTCCGTAGTCACGAAGGACTAGTTCCGTTTACGGTATTTCAGAAGAAAACACAGCTAACCGGTACACACCCATCCTACCTCTCGATGCTAGGAATCACCCTAGTCATCGTCCAAGAAAAACTTTTGAGACGGGGAGATCACAATCTCGAATAGCATGGGATCAAATTTATATACGCGCGCTCTAAGGGGTGCCCCCCTCTCGGTCCCAACCGGAAACACCCATGCCCCCTGACCGGATGACTGGCTTTAATCCAGGGCCATGGAACCATCATCACGGCCTCTCCTCTTTGGTGTGTACCATGAAAGCGGTTTGGAACTTACTAAACCATATTCCTTGCGGAAAACATGTGGTAGTACAAGGAAGGAAATGATAGGTACTGGACCGATATGGTTTGACACTGAAGTCACATAGTCTGGCGTAAGACTGGCATGCTACAACACTGCCGTCATACCCATCCTCATGCCAACACATGGCCATTCATATTCACATTCATCCACGTATGGATCATCGAACTCACTTACCTCATTATCACATAAAATAACGTTCATCGGTATACTCACCGGCATGCCATGAAACTAACTAAATGCAAAACATGCCAAGACACTCATCATATCAAAAGTTCAAACATGCTTGCCTGGTTCAGAGTAGTCGGAGCCTAGCTCGGTGAAGTTCGCGGCTCCGTCACCTCCTTCGGTATCTACGTTTAAAGAAGATATATGCGCTAACGTAAATACCAAGGAGAGCACAGAAGGTAAACCAAATATTTTTCAAATAAATCTGATAAAAAACTAGACAAAATTTTAAAGAGAACAGAAAAAGAATCAATCAAAAATACTTTTCTGATTAAAAGTTATAAGGGTTTTTGTCCAGGGACTTATCTGTAATGAAACAGAAGATTTCCAGGGGCTAGTTTATAAAAGCAGAAAACGCTTCGGTAGCGATTACGCCAGCCCGAAGAGAAAACGTATTTGGCAGAAGGCGTTTTCAGATAACGCTTCGTTTAGAAAAAAGACAGAGAGGCTCGACAGCGGGGTTCCACTTGTCATGTTTAAATTTTCAAATGGGAGGGACGAGGCTCGTCGGCGCCGACGAGCTGCTGTGGTCGCCGGGCGGCGATTCCACGGCGGAGGCAATGGGGGATCAGAGGTTACCAATGTGCTCCACCGTGTCCTTACGCACCGGTGGGTTGGTGGTGTGGTCGGCCGGGAGCACCACGTCGCGGCGGTCTCAACTCCGGCGGACGGTGGTTCGGGGAGTGGATGGAGCTCGTCGGTAGAAGGGCTTGCAAAGATTAAATGTGAGGTGGTGGGTTAGACTACTGGGTGGCAAGAGAGGGCTACGGACCGAGGTTTGGGCGCCGGAGGTGGCCTTCACCGAAGTGAATCGAGCTGGATGGCCGAGGCGGATCGGCGGCGGCCCGGAGCTGGGGAAGGAGACCTCCTCGAGGTCCCCCTAGTGGCCTGGCGGGGCTTTGGTTGAGGAGTGGGTGATGCCTGCGTGCACGGAGGGGTGAGGCTCGGGGCCCCTTTTTATAGGCGGCCCGAGGGGTTGCCTCGTGAACGGAGATTTCCGGCGAGCGAATACGGTGGCTGCAGTGCTCGGTCGGGGTGGTTAGGGAGTCGAGCGTCATCACGGAGGTTCATGGTTCCGTTTTAGTGCTAACTGGCGGGGTTTGGGTGTTTGGGTCGAGCTCGACGGAACGGGGCGGCGCGGGCCCGTCGGCGGCAAGAGAGCGCTGCGCCGTGCGTGCTGCGCCAGCGGCGACGGTGCCGCATGCGTGCGCTGGCACGGAGGGGCGGCCACGCGGAGCTACCAAAGGATTTGGGCGGCGCGAACGGCGTTGCGCCGCCGTTCTCTCCCTGTCGGCCGTTACGGGGAGCCGGCCGCCGCAAGACACGCCGGCGCAGGCGGGCCAGGGCGCCACCAACGCCAGGGTCGCGCCAAGTGCACGTGTGAAGCTTCGACAAGCAACGAGGCCGCGAGCAACGTGCCAAGTGCACTGTGGCCGCGTGACTGAAACTGTCGAAACTGAAAACTGAATTTAACTGAATTTCTGAAAGTGTAAGGAAACAGTGCATGCTAGTGTTCGACAGAATGATCCAGGCATGTAGGGATTTTTCCTTGAGCTGATTTTTGGTGGAGTGGCTTCTCCTTGCTCAAATAGGCTGCCTGAATTTTGGTGGAATTTTTGGAGGAGTGTAGATATGAATTTCACCAAATTTGGCAAATCTGGTCCAAACTTGCAGAGACTGAATTTTGAAAAATTTGAAAAGAGGAGGAGTGGATCAAGATGGTTCTGGGTTGTGGGTTCAAAGGACAATCCAGGAGAATTGGTTTGAGGTCAAAACTCAAATGCAATAGGGCACTTGCTTTGAAAATCTCTCAGGCTCCAAATAATTTTCAGAATTGAATTGAGGGAAAAATAATTGGAATAAAAATCCAAAACCAGTTTGGATTAGTTGGGACAGAGAATTTAGGTTGATCACAAGTTGTAGGGGAGGTTTTGGAGGGGTTTTACCACATGGGCAAGAATGCCAAGTCATGGTGGTTCCAAGATATGAAAATCCCAAATTTCATGGAGTTTCTTTTTAAAAGAAAAAGATTAAACTCCCAAAAATAATTTTGAGAGAGAACCAACAGAGAAGAAGTTTCAAAAGGTCAAACACCAAAGTTTGAAGCAAGAATAAAAACCTTGCCAAAGGAAAGAAAGTTTTTTTTTAAGAGGAAGGTTTTCTGAAAAAAATTTAAATGGCCTCTTTTCAAAAACCACAAAGTTTTTGCTGAAAACCAAAGTAAAAATTTTGGAGTGTCACAACACCTACCCCCTTAGGAAAAATCTCGTCCCCGAGATTTCAGCTGATCCTTAAATAAGTGTGGATGCTCTGTCCGAAGAAAATCCTCGCTTTCCCAGGTTGCTTCACTGTCGGTGTGATTGCTCCACTGGACTTTGAAAAACTTGATGGTTTTCTGTCGGGTCCTCCTTTCAGACTCCTCTAATATTCTTATGGGACGTTCTCGATAAGTGAGGTCTGGCTGTATGTCAATGTTCTCATGAGATACTTGTTTCTCTGGGTTGCTTACGCACTTCCTTAATTGAGAGACGTGGAACACGTCGTGAATGTCGGACAAGTCTTCGGGTAAGTCTAGCTGGTAGGCTACAGTGCCTCTTCGTGCCACTATGCAAAATGGTCCAATGAATCTTGGTGCTAATTTTCCTTTAATCTTAAACCGTTGCAATCCTCTCATCGGGGATACTCTCAAGTATACGAATTCACCGGGTTCGAAGCTGACCCTACGATGTTTCTGATCATAATAACTTTTCTGTCGACTTTGAGCGGTCTTAAGTCGGTCCCTGATTAGCTTGACTTTTTCCTCGGCTTCTCTGAGCATATCTGGTCCGAAGATGCGGCTGTCTCCGGTCTCTGACCAATTTAACGGGGTACGACATCTCCTTCCGTATAGGGCTTCGAAAGGAGCCATTTGCAGGCTGGCCTGGTAACTGTTGTTGTATGCGAACTCGGCATATGGCAGGCTGTCCTCCCAACTGGTTCCATAGGTGAGGACACATGCTCTCAGCATGTCTTCTAAAACCTGGTTTACGCGTTCTGTTTGTCCATCAGTCTGTGGATGGTATGCGGTACTGAAGGCTAGTTGGGTTCCCAGAGCCTGTTGTAATTGCTCCCAAAATCTTGAGACGAACTGAGTGCCTCTGTCGGAAATTATAGTCTTCGGGACACCGTGCAGACAGACTATGCGGGAAAGATAAATCCTGGCAAGCCTCTGAGTGGTGTAGGTTGTCTTCACTGGAATAAAGTGTGCTACTTTGGTCAACCTGTCAGTGATGACCCATATGGCATCATTCCCGTGTCGTGACCGAGGTAATCCGACAATAAAATCCATCCCTATTTCATCCCATTTCCACTCAGGTATTTTGTTAGGTTGCAGTAGTCCGGCTGGTCTCTGATGTTCAGCTTTTATGCGTTGACACGAGTCGCAGCATGCAATGAAAGCGGCTATGTCCCTCTTCATACCGTGCCACCAAAATCTTTCCTGAATATCCTTATACATTTTGGTTCCTCCAGGGTGGATCGAATATGGAGTGGTGTGTGCTTCAGTTAAAACTTGCTGTTTAAGGTCTTCTATGTTTGGCACGCATAGCCTTTCTCCGTACCATAATATTCCTTCATTGTCTATGACGAATTCCGAGGCCTTGCCCATACTCAACTTCCTTTTAATTCCTTCAATGCTGGGGTGACCGGACTGAGCCTCTTTAATTTTCTCCACAAGGTGTGGTTGTATTTCCAAGTTTGATATGGTGCCTTCTGCTACCATTATCAAGTTGAGCTTGACAAATTCTTGATGGAATTCGGGCCTCAAGCTGTGCAGATAGTTCCCGTCGGAGCTGGGGTTCCGACTCAGGGCATCGGCCACTACGTTTGCTTTCCCTGGATGGTAATGGATACCAACATCATAATCCTTTACCAATTCTAACCAGCGGCGTTGCCGTAAATTTAGTTCTGGCTGCGTAAAAATGTATTTGAGGCTTTTGTGATCCGTATATATCTCACATCGATTCCCAAGTAGAAAATGCCTCCATTCCTTGAGTGCATGAATAACTGCTGCCATTTCTAAATCATGAGTGGGATAATTTTCCTCGTGTTTGCGAAGTTGCCTTGAAGCGTAGGCGACAACCTTGCCTTCTTGCATCAACACGCATCCGAGACCCTTTCTGGATGCGTCACAAAATACTTCAAAATTCTTGTGTATATCGGGTACAATTAATACTGGTGCTGTTGTTAATTTCCGCTTTAGCTCTTGGAAACTTTTCTCGCAGGCTTCTGTCCATTCAAACTTCTTATCTTTCTTGAGTAACTGTGTCATAGGCTTGGATATGGTGGAAAATCCTTCAATAAATCTGCGGTAATACCCTGCCATTCCCAAGAAACTTCGTATGTCTGTTACGCTGGCTGGTGACTTCCAGTCAAGTACGGCCTTGACTTTCTCTGGGTCCACTGCTATACCGTCTTGAGTCAGCACGTGGCCTAGAAAACCTACTTGTCTTAGCCAAAATTCGCACTTGCTGAACTTGGCATACAATTGGTGTTTCCTTAGCTCTCCTAGTACAATCCTGAGATGTTCTGCGTGCTCTTCTGGTGTTTTGGAGTATACCAGAATATCGTCGATGAATACTACGACGAATTTGTCCATAAACTTCATAAATACTTTGTTCATGAGGTGAACAAAATATGCCGGGGCGTTAGTTAATCCAAATGGCATCACTGTGAACTCGTACAGTCCATATCTGGAGGTGAAGGCTGTTTTGGGGATATCTTCCGTTCGTACCTTCAATTGATGGTATCCTGACCTTAAGTCAATTTTTGAGAATACCTTGGCCTGAGCAAGTTGATCAAACAAATCGTTTATCCTTGGCATCGGGTATTTGTTTTTGACTGTGACCATGTTAAGTGCTCGATAGTCGATACACAATCTCAGCGTTCCATCCTTCTTCTTGGCAAATAAAATTGGTGATCCCCAAGGTGAGGAGCTGGCCCGAATGTATCCTTTATCCAGTAATTCCTTTATTTGCTTCTTCAATTCGATCAACTCGGATGGTGCCATTCTGTATGGTTTCTTGTATATGGGGGTGGTTCCTGGTGCTAGCTCAATGCGGAATTCTATTTCTCGATCTGGTGGCATGCCTGGCAGCTCTTCAGGGAATACATCTGGAAATTCACACACTACTGGAACCTTGTTTAGCTCAGAAACGTCCACCTTATTTAATCTCGGTTGCCGGGGTCTTTTTCCTTCCTTGGCTGATACTCTTATTGTCTTCCCTTGGTGGTGTGTGAGAATCACGGTCCTGTTGAAACAGTCGATAAAACCTTTATTGGTGGTTAGCCAATCCATCCCTAGGATGACATCCAGTCCTTTATTTTCCAATACAATAAGATTTGCGTAAAACTCCAATCCTTCAAACTCAATGACCACATTCTGACAGTAATTCTGAGAAACTTGCTGAATCCCGGGGGACTTGATTATTATGGATTTCTCCAAAGGAAGCATCGAAAAATTATTTTGCAAAGCAAAACTTTTCGAGATGAAAGAGTGAGAAGCTCCAGAATCAAACAAAACCATTGCAGGTATTGTGTTGACAGGAAACGTACCGAGTACGATATCCGAAGCATTTTGTGCCTCCTCTTTGGTTACGTGGTTCAGATGACCCTTCCTGTGGTTATTGTTGGGATTGAAATTGTTTCGTTTGGGCGCTGAATTATTGCCGCCGTTGTTCGGCTTTGGGGTTGAATTCCTTGGCTTGGGGCACTGTTTGGCATAATGCCCTTCTTCTCCACAAGCGTAACAAGTAACGCCGGGGCGATAGGTGAATTCCTTGTCCCTTGCATGAAAATTCTTGATTGGGCGTGAGACATTGGATGAGAATTTGGGTGTCCCACCCTTTTTAAAATCTATCTTGCTTCGGTGATTGCGAGTGTGATTAGTCTGGTCCCTTTTTCGCTTGCGGATATCTTCCAGACTGCGTCTCTCATTTTCCAGAGTAATGGCCTTGTCCACCAGCGTTTTAAAATCAGGAAAAGTGTGCACGACCAGTTGGCATTTAAGTGCGGGCGCCAGACCGTCAAGGAATTTCTCCATCTTCTTGATTTCAGTCATACGCTCCTCATTGGCGTAGCGGGATAATAGGGTAAATTGACTGTTGTAATCTGACACTGTCATGTTCCTTTGTTTGAGGTCATCAAATTCTCTCTTCTTGATTTTCATAATACTCTTAGGAATATGTGCACCACGGAAACCTTCCTTGAAATCATCCCAGGTTATGTCATTTTCGTTGGGATGCATGTGCAGAAAATTCTCCCACCACGATGCGGCTGCTCCTGTGAGGTAGTGTGGAGCATATAGTACTTTCTCGAGATCTGAACACTTTGCAATAATTAATTTCCTCTCCATATCTCGAAGCCAGTCCTCGGCTTCAAGAGGCTTGTCAGTGTGAGAAAATGTTTGAGGACGTGTCTTCTGTAGCTCAGATAACTTGGAATGTTGCTGATACTGTCCATGGTGATTTCCCATGTTGATGACTTGGTTCATTATTTCACGATGTTGTTGCTGACTCTGTTCATAAAGGCGGCACATTTGTGATAGTGCCGATTCACTGCCTTGTTGGCTTGACTGTCCCTGAGTGAACTCATTGTTGGGTTGAGTATCATGAATTTCCTCTGGTGGAGTTGGCATGGAACGTGTCCAAGGACGAGACATTTTTCACTCTGGGAAAGTATTTTGTAAAACTCTTAAGAAAAGCGGAAAGAGTCGCGAAAATAAAACCATAAATGCATAAAGCTGGCAGATATTATTAAATACCCAAGCTTACTTAAGAAAAATAAAACGACTTGCGCACGGAGAAGGACTGCTCATTACACATCTTACACGCGGGCGGTAATTATACAGTACATCACTCAGGATATGCGTACCTAATCCTGACATGTTATTAAGGCTAGTGCACTTCTCCAGATCCTACATGATGCGAAAACAGGCTACTTCTCCTAGCCTATGCACATATCTTACAAAGCGGTACAACACACGGCAGCTAAGCGTACTCAGGCAGAAATGTTGACGACCTCCCTTGCCCTGCCGAGGGCGAGGCGTAGCGAGGTTGGGGACTCGACCTCCTCCTCGCTAATGGGCTCCATACGTGTAGTGTTGCGCAGAGCGGGCGAAGCGGTCGCCAGGGGCAGAGCAACACGTACAGGAGTGGGCGCGAAGGTTGGTGTAGTGCGCGCTGGAGTGGGTGCAATGACTTGGTTAAATTCTTCGGTAGAAGGCAGGCGACGAGTAGGCGTAAAAGATGCTGATGACGAGACAAAAGTCGGTGGCGGAGTGATGGGTAGGAGCTCCCTCCTGTTGGCAGCACAGCCATGGACTGAGTCCATGCGGGTAGCTACGAAGTCGTCCACCAGGTTGTCGAAGGCTGCCTCCAGGGCCCGGAGATACTCAATGAGCATCTCAAAAGCCTCGTCTCGTTCTCCTCTGGGGCAGGAGTATGCGTAGTGACAGGTGTAAGGCACATGGCACGGAAGATAACGGTAACGACGAGTCTTCATCATGGGAAGGACATCCCTAAGACGAGCTATCGCCTCGCGGGCTGCCATCTGCATAGCATGCCTCTCCGTAGGCATGGCTCTTCCCACGAACCGGAAGCGGCGTAACTCACCACGCCCTCCCTTGAACTGCACCGCGGCCTGGTGCATGGTCAGACTGTCGTTGACTCGGTGCTGGTAGAGTGTGAAGACTGGGCGCACGGATGGCCCCATCGCGACCTGAACGATGGAAGAAAGAAGCTTGACGAACCCATCGGGTACGTTGGCGAAGGTCTGAGACTCGCAGCTGACGTCGGCCATCTACAAAAGTAGGCAAAATTCTGCAGGGTCAGATCATAAATTTATGCTGACTGACAGAAAATGACTACCATTGCAAAAATATAAATTAGCTCTATCAGGCTAATAACCAATTAGCGATCGCACCTAGTGGCTTCCTACAGTCAGCCTGGCTCTGGTACCAAGCTTGTCACGACCGGTTTTCCAATAAAAATATTTATTGAAAAGCCAATCTTCTAAGTCCAGTATGAGAGAAATCCTCCACACTGGCAGACAAATTCTTGCTACAATAAGCCAGTAGCATAAAATATATTACAGGGTCGAACTACGGTTGCTCAACCAAATTATTACAAGCACGCCAATAATCATACATAATGGCGGACAGAACACAATGGTGTGGAGACATACTACTGACTCAAGGATAGGCTGGTGGTGGAAAAACACAGCGGGGAGAGAAATACAAGACTCTACGTCTGTCATCTCATCGAGCGTCGAGGAGAGGCTCGATGAATTTATTTGGTAGCAGAAGCGGATATAAAACAGTGGCCAAATCCAGGGTCGCACAAGACTGACTGGGACTCCTCTAAGTGTCGGGCTCGCTATCGAACTCTTCATCCATGAAATCGCCTTCGTCAGCATCTGGCCAAATCAACAAGCCAGTGAGTACTTTGAAAGTACTCGCAAGACAGTTCGGACGTAAGATATAACAAATGCATGCATGGATGCAACATGATTAATTCCTTAATGCACAATAAATAAAACTGGCATAACGAGTAAGTAAAAAGGGAAAACGGCGGTAGTCCGCTTGAAATTCCACAGAACATAAATAAGGACCGATCGGGTGTCTGAAGCGACGCCTCGAAAGGTGAACAAATAAAAATAAGGAAAATGATGCCACAGTCGGGCATCTTAGCGACACCACATAAAGGGCTTTAAAAGAAATGCCACAGTCGGACGTCTGAGCGACATCGCAGAAAGGGCTTTAAAAGAAATGCCACAGTCGGACGTTTGAGAGACATCACATAAAGGGCTTTAAAAAGAAATGCCACAGTCGAACGTCTGAGCGACATCACATAAAGGGCTTTTATTCACAAGTAAATAATACTCATAATAAACATTCAATTCATGAAACAAACGGGTTAGTCCATCCACAGGAGTGATCATTTAACCGGACTTAGCACTCATGCGATTCACCGGAGTCTCTGTCATCAAAGCTGACAATTGATTAGGATAAGAAGGAACGAAACTTGACATGGAAGAGATGATTTGGAGGAATATATGACTCTGCAGAGTTTGTACAAAATTTTTCCCACAGTCAACGGATTTCCGTAGTCACGAAGGACTAGTTCCGTTTACGGTATTTCAGAAGAAAACACAGCTAACCGGTACACACCCATCCTACCTCTCGATGCTAGGAATCACCCTGGTCATCGTCCAAGAAAAACTTTTGAGACGGGGAGATCACAATCTCGAATAGCATGGGATCAAATTTATATACGCGCGCTCTAAGGGGTGCCCCCCTCTCGGTCCCAACCGGAAACACCCATGCCCCCTGACCGGATGACTGGCTTTAATCCAGGGCCATGGAACCATCATCACGGCCTCTCCTCTTTGGTGTGTACCATGAAAGCGGTTTGGAACTTACTAAACCATATTCCTTGCGGAAAACATGTGGTAGTACAAGGAAGGAAATGATAGGTACTGGACCGATATGGTTTGACACTGAAGTCACATAGTCTGGCGTAAGACTGGCATGCTACAACACTGCCGTCGTACCCATCCTCATGCCAACACATGGCCATTCATATTCACATTCATCCACGTATGGATCATCGAACTCACTTACCTAATTATCACATAAAATAACGTTCATTGGTATACTCACCGGCATGCCATGAAACTAACTACATGCAAAACATGCCAAGACACTCATCATATCAAAATTTCAAACATGCTTGCCTGGTTCAGAGTAGTCGGAGCCTAGCTCGGTGAAGTTCGCGGCTCCGTCACCTCCTTCGGTATCTACGTTTAAAGAAGATATATGCGCTAACGTAAATACCAAGGAGAGCACAGAAGGTAAACCAAATATTTTTCAAATAAATCTGATAAAAAACTAGACAAAATTTTAAAGAGAACAGAAAAAGAATCAATCAAAAATACTTTTCTGATTAGAAGTTATAAGGGTTTTTGTCCAGGGACTTATCTGTAATGAAACCGAAGATTTCCAGGGGCTAGTTTATAAAAGCAGAAAACGCTTCGGTAGCGATTACGCCAGCCCGAAGAGAAAACGTATTTGGCAGAAGGCGTTTTCAGATAACTCTTCGTTTAGAAAGGACAGAGAGGCTGACAGCAGGTCCCACTTGTCATGTTTAAATTTTCAAATGGGAGGGACGAGGCTCGTCGGCGCCCGAGAGCTGCTGTGGTCGCCGGCGGCGATCCACGGCGAGGCATGGGGATCGGAGGTTACCAATGTGCTCACCGTGTCCTTCCGCAACGGTGGGTGGTGGTGTTGGTCGCCGGTGAGCAGCACGTCGACGGCGGTCTCAACTCCGGCGGACGGTGGTTCGGGCGTGGATGGAGCTCGTCGGAGAGGGCGAAGTGAATCGAGCTGGAGGCCGAGGCGGGGCGAGGCGGCCGGAGCTGGGGGAGGAGACCTCCTCGAGGTCCCCCTAGTGGCCTGGCGGGGTGTTGGTGAGTAGTGGAGGTGCTGCGTGCACGAGAGTGAGCTCGGGACCCCTTTATATAGGCGGTCCGAGGCGGTTGCCGTGAACGAGGATCACCGGCGAGCGATTACGGTGGCACAGTGCTCGGTCGGGGTGGTTAGGGGGTCGAGCATCATTACGGAGGTCCAACGGGTCCGTTTTGGTGTTGAACTGGCCGGGGTTTGGGTGTTAAGGGCGAGCTCGACGGAACGGTGATGGTGCGGGCCCGTCGGCGGCGGAGAGCGCGTTCCGTGCTTGCCGGCCACGGTGGCTGTGCTACGGGCGTGCGCTGGCGTGCATGAGGCCACGCGGAGAGCCAGGGAGCGATGGGCGGCGCGGAACGGCGTTCTGCCGTGGTGTGCCTCCTGTCGGCCGCCACGGGAGGTCCCGACGCCGCAGAAGACGTCGGCGAGGGCGAGCCAGCGCGCTACCGACGCCAGGAAGGCTCCACGCACGCGTGTGCAGCTTCGGACAAGAGGAAGAGGCGGCGAGGAACGTGCCAGGGGCACTGTGGCCGCGTGACTGAAACTGACAGACTGAAGATGACACTGAAAACTGAATTTTCTGAACTATGAACAGTAATAGTGCCCACCAGGTGTTCCACCGAATGAAATTGGCCTCTGGTGATTTTTCCTTGAGCTGATTTTTGGTGGAGTGGCTTCTCCTTGCTCAAATAGGCTGCCTGAATTTTGGTGGAATTTTTGGAGGAGTGTAGATATGAATTTCACCAAATTTGGCAAATCTGGTCCAAACTTGCAGAGACTGAATTTTGAAAAATTTGAAAAGAGGAGGAGTGGATCAAGATGGTTCTGGGTTGTGGGTTCAAAGGACAATCCAGGAGAATTGGTTTGAGGTCAAAACTCAAACGCAATAGGGCACTTGCTTTGAAAATCTCTCAGGCTCCAAATAATTTTCAGAATTGAATTTAGGGAAAAATAATTGGAATAAAAATCCAAAACCAGTTTGGATTAGTTGGGACAGAGAATTTAGGTTGATCACAAGTTGTAGGGGAGGTTTTGGAGGGGTTTTACCACATGGGCAAGAATGCCAAGTCATGGTGGTTCCAAGATATGAAAATCCCAAATTTCAAGGAGTTTATTTTTAAAAGAAAAAGATTAAACTCCCAAAAATAATTTTGAGAGAGAACCAATAGAGAAGAAGTTTCAAAAGGTCAAACACCAAAGTTTGAAGCCAGAATAAAAACCTTGCCAAAGAAAAGAAAGTTTCTTAAGAGGAAGGTTTTCTGGAAAATTTTAAATGGCCTCTTTTCAAAAACCACAAAGCTTTTGCTGAAAACCAAAAAAATTTTTTTGGAGTGTCACAGGTTGCAAGGCACGTATTGTATTGTTGCCATCGAGGATAAAAAGTTGGGGTTTATATCCTATTGCATGAGTTTATCCCTCTACATCATTCCATCTTTCTTAATGCATTACTCTGTTCTTATGAACTTAATACTCTAGATGCATGCTGGATAGCGATCGATGTGTGGAGTAATAGTAGTAGATGCAGGCAGGAGTCGGTCTACTTGTTGCGGACGTGATGCCTATATACATGATCATGCCTAGATAATCTCATAATTATTTTCTTTTCTATCAATTGCTCGACAGTAATTTGTTCACCCACTGTAATACTTATGCTATCTTCAGAGAAGCCGCTAGTGAAACCTATGGCCCTCGGGTCTATCTTTTATCATATAAGCTTTCAATTTAATTTTATTTGCATCTTTACATTTCCAATCTATATTATAAAATACCAAAAATATATTTATCTTATCGTACTATTTCTATCAGATCTCACTTTCGCAAGTGGCCGTGAAGGGATTGACAACCCCTTTATTGCGTTGGTTGCGAGTTCTTTGTTTGTTTATGTAGGTGCGTCGGACTTTTCAGGAGCCTCCTACTGGATTGATACCTTGGTTCTCAAAAACCGAGGGAAATACTTACGCTACTATTGCTGCATAACCCTTTCCTCTTCAAGGAAAACCAACGCAAGCTCAAGACATAGCAAGAAGGATTTCTGGTTCCGTTGCCGGGGAGGTCTTCGCTCAAGTCAAGACATACCAAGTACCCATCACAAACTCATCTCCCTCGCATTTACATTATTTGCCATTTGCCTCTCGTTTTCCTCTCCCCCACTTCACCCTTGCCGTTTTATTTGCCCTTTCTTTCCCAATCTTCTCCTCTCTTTTCGCTTGCCTTTTTCTGTTTGGTTGTGTGTTGGATTACTTGTTGCCATGGCGCAAGATAATACCAAAATGTGTGATTTCTCCAATACCACTAATAATGATTTCCTTAGTACTCCGATTGCTCCTCTTAATCATGTGGAGTCTTGTGAAATCAATATTGCTTTGCTGAATCTTGTTATGAAAGGTCAATTCGTCGTCCTTCCTAGTGAAGATACCGCTACCCATCTAAACAACTTTGTTGATTTGTGTGATATGCAAAATAAGAAAGATATGGATAATGATATTGTTAAATTGAAGTTATTTCTATTTTCACTTAGAGATCGTGCTAAAGTTTGGTTTTCGTCTGTGCCTAAAAATAGTATTGATTCTTGGAACAAGTGCAAAGATGCTTTTGTCTCTAAATATTTTCCTCCCGCTAAGATTATCACTCCTAGGAATGATATTATAAATTTTAAACAACTAGATCATGAGAATGTTTCCCAATCTTGGGAAAGAATAAAATTGATGATTCACAATTTCCCTACTCATGGTTTGAATTTATGGATGATCATACAACATTTTTATGCCAGTTTGAACTTTGCTTCTAGAAATCTTTTAGATTCGGCCGCGGGAGGCATGTTTATGGAAATCACGTTAGGAGATGCTACAAAACTTCTTGATAATATTATGGCTAATTATTCTCAATGGCACACCGAAAGATCTTCTAGTAAAAAACTGCATGCTATAGAAGAAATCAATGTTTTGAGTGGAAAGATGGATGAAGTTATGAAATTATTTTCTACTAAGAGTGCTCCTTTTGATCCCAATGATATGCCTTTGTCTACTTTGATTGAGAATAATAATGAATCTATGGATGTGAATTTTGTTGGTAGGAATAGTTTTGGAAACAATGCTTATAGAGGAAACTTTAACCCTAGACCGTTCCCTAGTAATTCCTCTAATAATTATGGAAATTCCTACAATAATTCTTATGGTAATTTTAATAAGATGCCCTCTGATTTTGAGAATAGTGTGAAAGAATTTATGATCTCTCAAAAGAATTTTAATGCCTTGCTTGAACAAAAAATGCTCAAAGTTGATGATTTGGCTAGGAACGTTGATAGACTTTCGCTTGATGTTGATTCTCTTAAACTTAGATCTATTCCTCCTAAGCAGGATATCAATGAGTCTCTCAAAGCAATGAGAATTTCCATTGATGAGTGCAAGGAAAGAACCCCTAGATTGCGTGCTAAGAAATATTGCTTTATAAAAGCGTGTTCTTCTCGTTTCAATGAAAATAATGATGAAGATATTAAAGTTATTGATGTGTCCCCTATTAGATCTTTGTTTTGCAATATGAATCTTAATAATAATGGGACTGGAGATGAGTCAACTTTAGTTAGAAGGTGTCCCAATAATTTGGAGTTTTTAGATCTTGATGCTAAATTTGGTAAAAGTGGGATTGGAGAGGTCAAGACTTTAATTAGCATTGAACCCACTATCTTGGATTTCAAGGAATTTGATTATGATAATTGTTCTTTAGAAGGTTGTATTTCCTTGTTGCAATCCGTTGTTAATTCTCCTCATGCTTATAGTCAAAATAAAGTTTTTACCAAACATATCGTTGATGCCTTGATGCAATCTTATGATGAAAAACTTAATTTGGAAGTTTCTATACCTAGAAACTTAATGATGAGTGGGAACCTACTATAAAGAATAAATTAAAGATCATGAGTGTTATGCTTTGTGTGATTTGGGTGCTAGTGTTTCCACGATTCCGAAAATTTTATGTGATATTCTAGGTTTCCATGATCTTGATGATTGCTCTTTAAATTTGCACCTTGCGGATTCCACCATTAAAAAGCCGGTGGGAAGGATCAATGATGTTCTCATTGTTGCAAATAGAAATTTGGTGCCCGTAGATTTTATCGTTCTTGATATAAATTGCAATCTTTATTGCCCTATTATTCTTGGTAGACCTTTCCTTAGAATGATTGGCGCGATTATTGATATGAAGGAAGGGAATATTAGATTCCAATTTCCATTAAGGAAAGGTATGGAGCACTTTCCAAGAAATAAAATTAAATTACCCTATGAATCTATCATGTGAGCTACTTATGAATTGAGTGCCAAAGATGGCACTACTTAGATCTATCTTCGCTTTTATGCCTAGCTAGGGGCGTTAAACGATAGCGCTAGATGGGAGGCAACCCAATTTGTTTTGTGTTTTTGTTTGTTTTTATTTCTGTTTAGTAATAAATTTTGCATCTACCTTCTGTTTAGATGTGTTTTTATGTTTTAATTAGTGTTTGTGCCAAGTAGAACCTATAGGATAACCTATGGTGATAGTTAATTTGATTCTGCTGAAAAATAGAAACTTTATGCGCACGAAATTAGTTTTGTTAAATCACAGAAACGTGATTTTGCATTGATTCTTTTCTCTGTAGATCAACAGACAAATTGTCCAGGACTTCCTATTTTCTTAGTATTTTTAGAGTTCCAGAAGTTTGCGTTAGTTACAGATTGTTACAGACTGTTCTGTTTTTGACATATTCTGTTTTTCGTGTGTTGTTTGCTTATTTTGATGCATCTATGGCTAGTATTAAGTTGTATGAACCGTACAGAACTTGAAATACAGTAGTTTTAACACCAAAATAAATAAAGAATGAGTTCATTACAGTATCTTATGTGGTGGTTTTGTTTTCTTTCACTAACGGAGCTTATGAGATTTCCTGTTGAGTTTTGTGTTGTGAAGTTTTCAAGTTTTGGGTAAAGATTTGATGGACTGTGGAATAAGGAGTGGCAAAAGCCTAAGGTTGGGGATGCCCATGGCACCCCAATATATTCAAGAATATCCAAAAGCCTAAGCTTGGGGATGCCCCGGGAAGGCATCCCCTCTTTCGTCTTCGTTCATTGGTAACTTTACTTGCAGCTATATTTTTATTCGCCACATGATATGTGTTTTGCTTAGAGCGTCGTGCATGATACTAATATTTGCTTTTTAGTTTTCCAAAATCATCCTTGCTATACACACCTTTTGGGAGAAGCCCACTTGATTGGAATTTATTAGAATACTCTATGTGCTTCACTTATATATTTTGAGCTAGATAGTTTTTGCTCTAGTGCTTCACGTATATCTTTTAGAGCACGGCGGTGGCTTAATTTTGTAGAAATTGCTAGTCTCTCATGCTTCACTTATATAATTTTGAGAGTCTCTTAGAACAGCATGGTATTTGCTATGGTTATAAAATTTGTCTTAGAATGGTAGGCATCCAAGTTGGGTATAATAAAAACTATCATAGGAATTGAATTGGATGCTATGATAAATTTGATACTTGATAATCGTTTTGAGATATGGAGGTAGTGATATTAAAGTCATGCTAGTTGGGTGATTATGAATTTAAAGAATGCTTGTGTTGAAGTTAGCAAGTCCTGTAGCATGCACGTATGGTTAAAGTTGTGTAACAAATTTGAAACATGAAGTGTCCTTGGATTGTGCATCCTTATAAGTGGCGGTCGGGGACGAGCGATGGTCTTTTCCTACCAATCTATCCCCATAGGAGCATGCATGTAGTGCTTGGTTTCTGATGACTTCTAAATTTTTGCAATAAGTATATGAGTTCTTTTCACTACTAGGGAAAATCCTATACACATAATCTTAGCAGTAGCGCGGCTCAAAAAGGAGCGCTGCTGCTAATTAGCAGTAGCGCGGGTGTGTAAAACTCGCTACTGACAAGCGTTTAGTAGTAGCGCGCTTGGTGTTACCCGCGCTGCTACAAATATCGACCGACAGTGCCCCCCAAACTCCATTTAGTAGCAGCGCAGTTCCGCGAGCCGCGCTACTGCTATGGATTTAGTAGTAGCACGCTTTTTCTGAGGTCGATGCTGCTAATTTTCAAATGGGACACACTTTTTATCCCGGTTAGCAGTAGCGCTTCTGCCAAAAATGCGCTGCTGCTACTTTCGTATCAGAAGCGCGTTTTACATCCCGCGCTACTGCTAATCCGCACCAACCCACCACCTTTTCCCCACCCGTCCCCTCCCCTCCCCCTCCTCTCTTCCCTTTCCCCTACCTCCCACATCCTCCCACTCTCACTCTTCTTCTTCCTCAACACTTCTCCCCCATTACTCTCCCTGTTCTACCTACCTTTCTCTCTCTTCATTACTCCTACCTAACTACACCATCTCCATTAATGCATCTCCTTTCTCTTTTTCCTTCCCCCTCTACTAGTTGAAGTTGTCTCCTCCAAAATTAGGTAGCTAGGTAGATGTAGCATTTAGTTAAGTGACCTATTTGCCCCCTAACTAGATCTATCTTTGTCAAGAAGAGCTTTGGGCACTTTTGGTCTCGCTACATCATCATCTCATCACCGTGCTCGATCTCAAGATAGAGGTGATGAAAATTTCATGCTTTTGCAAAATAGAAATATGTTTATGTGTGTGTGATATGTTTGTGGAAATTGTGTGTGTGGCATGAGTTGACGCCAAATTGTGCTTTTGAGTTGCCTATGTTTTGCCGAAATGTCGATTTATTTCCGTTTCGGCGAATTCCAGGCAAACTCTAGATCCATATATGTCCTATTTTTAGGGAAGGCCATGCCGAATTTTTGTATGACTTTGATGCAAGCACGCATTTTTATAATCAATTTGTTGTATTATTACCGTGCAGACGTTCATGATGGTCAGTGGAATGATGGTGGACAGGTGGTTGCGGTCGGCGGTGCAGGACATGAAAGAAAATAACCTGACAGAGGTTTTATGTCCGTGTCGAAAATGCAAAGGAATAGTTTGGCTCGACCCCTATGACGATGGTCGTGTCGAAGCGCATCTGCTCATGACTGGTTTTATGGATGGCTATATTCGATGGGTAACTGAAGATGAGGATGACGATGTTGAGGATGCCGACAGGGCAGGCAATGATGACACGGGGTAAGACGAAGAGATGATCGATAATGGTGGCAGGGAAGAGGCCGGACATGGCGGCAGAGAAGGGGCCGGACATGGCGGAGGAGAAGGGGCCGGACATGGCGACAGAGAGAACGACATGGACTCCACGCAGCAGAGTTCATCGGTACTAAGTTCAATCGTGCGGGACCCTCATGTTCAAGCATTGCTTCGCAAGGAGATGAGTACTAAGAGAGCTGCTTCTAGAGAAGAGGCTAAGCTGGAGCAACTGGTGGTGGACTCGAACACTCCATTGTATGATGGTTGCAATCCTGAGGTGACCCGCTTGAGTTTCACGCTCCAACTCCTGAAGACGAAGGCTAAAAACAAATGGACCGACACTAGCCTCGATGAGCATCTCAAGTACCTAAAGGATGTTCTTCCCGCGGGTAATCTGTGTCCTACTAGTGTTGATGAGGCCAAGAAGATCGTGTGCCCTCTTGATCTATCACCCGTTTGATACCATGCATGCATCAACGATTGCATAATTTGTCGGAAGGAGCACGCGGAAAAAACAAGCTGTCCGGTGTCCAATGCTTCTCAATACAAGAAGGTCGGGAAGTAATGTCCCCAGAAAGTTGTATGGTACTTACCGATCACTCCTCGTCTCTAGAGGTATTTTGTAGATCCCAAGGAAGCAAAGCTAATGCGCTGGCACACGGAGAGGAAGAAGCCCGACGATGGAGATGATCTGAAGCTGAGACACGTGAAGGATGGAAGCCAGTGGAGAGCATTGAACAGCTTCTATCGGTATTTTGAATGTGATGCAAGGAATATCGTGCTCAGCGCGTGTACCGATGGCACGAATTCGTTTGGCAACTAGAACACCAACCATATCACATGGCTCATGTTTGTATGGATGTACAACCTCCCCCCTGGTTGTGCATGAAATCAAAGTACATACACATGAGCATGCTTATTCAAGGGCCGAAACAACCAGGAAATAATATTAATTTGTATCTGGGGCTACTTCAAGAGGAGTTAGACACGTTATGGAAAACACCGGCCAAGACATGGGACGCCAGCAAAGGCGAGCATTTCAATGTGAGAGCCGCGCTCATCACGACAGTGCAGGACTATCTCGGTTACGGATATGTGGCAGGCCAGGTGTGCCATGGATATTGCGGATGCACGCGGTGCATGGATGATACGACGTCTCAGCAGCTAACGTCAAGGAAAGATGGCGGGTCTGGGGAAATCGTGTATATGGGGCATCGAAGATGGCATGAACAGGACGACCCATGGAGAAACCGTGGAGATCTATTCAATGGTCACGCTGAGCATCAAGGACCTCCACGTAAGCGGAGTGGTGCCGAAATCGATGAGCTGTTGAAAAACTGTAAGGAGTGCCCCGCGCAGGGAAAGACGATGAGAAAGGCGCCGGAGCCGCTGCTGAAGGTATGGAAGACGAGGTCTGTGTTCTGGGACTTGGAGTACTAGCGCAAACTCGATACACCTCATTGCCTTGATCAAGTGCATATCTATAAGAATGTCCTTGAGAGCTTGCTTGCAACACTGATGAACATGCTAGATAAGACCAATGATGGGCCGAAGGCAAGAAAAGACTTGCAAGATTTGAAAATCAGGGAAGATCTGCACATGCCGCCTCGTAAAATGTCAGACGAGACAGAGACGGAGACAGAGGCATGGGAGAAGCAGGGCAAGAAAATAAAGAAAGAGGATTATTGCCCCCCTTCTTGCTTCACCTTAAGTCAGGCTCAGATCAATGCCTTCTTTAAGTGCCTTACCGGAGTCAAAGTTAGTTCCGGTTACTATGGCAAGATAAGTAGATATCTAGACACGGACAAGAAAAGGTTCAGCGGGATGAAGTCTCATGACTGTCATGTGATGATGACGCAGATACTACCTGTTGCCCTTAGAGGGATAATGGACAAGCACGTCTGTGACACGCTTATTGGTCTCTGCAACTTTTTTGACGTCATCTCTCGAAAGTCGATCAGTGTGAAGCAGATCCAAAGGCGACATGAAGAGATTGTTGCGATATTGAATGAGCTTGAGATGTACTTCCCGCCTGTGTTCTTTCACGTGATGATGCATCTGTGTGTCCATATTGTGGATGACATAATAGACCTGGGGCCGTTATTCCTGCACAACATGATGCCGTTTGAGAGGATGAATGGGATCATCAAAGGATTCGTTCGTAACATGTCCCGTCCGGATGGAAGCATCGTCCAGGGCTATTTGGCACAAGAGTGCATCTCTTTCTGTGATAATTTTCTATATGGCGCAGACCAGACGCCCGGTGTTAGTGTTGGTTTGCCCGTTAACAAGCACGATGGGAGGTTCGAAGGAGATGGTCACTGCAACGGTCGCAGGGAACTGCACGTGGCATACTCAGATCGACGCAGCGACTTTGACAGAGCAAACTTGGTAGTGCTACAACACCTAGACGAGGTAGATCCTTTCGTGGCACTTCACAAAGAAATTATCGCAAAGAAGTATCATGACCGGGGGGTATGCAGGACGGACGCCAAAGTTACTAGAGAGCACAACTCCACTTTCTTGCATTGGTTCAAAGAGCATATTATTGCTAATCCCCCGGAGGAGGGCTCTAAGGACGGATTGCTCATA
The DNA here is from genome assembly GCF_018294505.1 of Triticum aestivum. Lineage (NCBI taxonomy): Eukaryota > Viridiplantae > Streptophyta > Magnoliopsida > Poales > Poaceae > Triticum > Triticum aestivum. Next base: position 271,236,447 of record NC_057804.1, on the reverse strand, counting down.
TACGCCTTAGCACATGGCCCCTCGCCCAACCTCGTAATCTATCAGGCATATGATATCAACGGATACATGTTCTACACCGAGGACAAAGATATGGACAGTGATGATTAGAACTCAGGGGTGACGATGGAATGCATGACCGGCAGCGACAACGGCGCAACTGAACGATTTTATGGAAGGGTCTAGGAGATCTGGGAGCTTGACTACTCTGGACTGCATAACACGACGATGTTCCGTGTCAGATGGGCTAAGAATGTCGAAAGAGAAAGCCGGATTTTCACTACCATGACTATACCTGACACCAAGAGCGCTACCATGAACGTTATCGCAAAAAACGAACAATGGGTACACGCTAAGCACGTGACACAATGCTTCTTCATAACCGACCCGTGCAATCCCAGACGTGTTGTCGTGAGGAGAGGCAAAAGGAACATCATTGGAATGGATGGAGTCTCCAACGAGGAAGACTATGATCAGTATGGCAACCCAATGAGGGAAGATGACGATGATGCTGAAGTATACGTCAAAAGAAGAATCAATACTACATTACCTAAGAAAAATCGTACTCCATGGAAAAGGCAAAGTCACAATGAGGGGCTCAATTATTCTTCGACAAACAAGAAGGGAAAGAAGCTGACTCAAAAACGAAAACGTCAGCACTGAGGAACCGTATGTTATCGGTCAAATGATGTAATATATATATATATATATATGTTCCTATTTTGTATACACACTTAGACATTATTGTGCATGGGTCCAATGATGTAATATATATGTTCCTATTTTGCATACATATTTAACCGTCAAATGATGCAATATATATCGCCCTCCCTTCATTCACTGCCCTCGGGAAATAAAAGTGGGATAAAATAAAGGAAAAGAAAAAGGAAAACTGGCAGTAGCGAAGGTAGTAGCAGCGCGTTTTGTCTAAACCGCTACAGCTACTGAAGGTAGTAGTAGCGCATTTCTTATAAAGGGCTACAACTACTGAAGGTAGTAGCAGCGCGTTTTGTCCAAATGCGCTACTCCTACGTCCACTTAACCAAAATTCTCACTCGCCCTGCTTCATCCCGCCTTTCCCCCCCAAATCCCCACTCTCTCTTCCCCCGTCGCATCGCCGCGCCCGACCCGGCCCCGGCACTCGCCCCCGACCCCGACCCCGGCGCTTGCCCCCTACCCCAGCGCT